>NW_026990737.1:0-52523 GCF_036250125.1 Pseudopipra pipra | reverse complement strand
TCCATTGCCGGCCACCCGATCCAAACCGGATCCAAATGAGGATTCCTCGCAGGGAAAAGGTGCCAGCACAGAAAGCCCTGCCTGCCCACGGACACCCCAGGCTGCGCCACACACTGCACCTGAAAGCCAAACCTCACAAGCTTTCTGTCCGGGAAACAGGGCTGCTGTTCCCTTGGTCAGCCCCGGCCCGCTATTGCCGGCCACCCGATCCAAACCCGATCCAAATGAGGATTCCTCGCAGGGAAAAGGTGCCAGCACAGAAAGCCCTGCCTGCCCACAGTGTGCCCAGGCTGCGCCACACACTGCACCTGAAAGCCAAACCTCACAAGCTTTCTGTCCCGGGAAACAGGGCTGCTGTTCCCCCCTTTGGTCAGCCCCGCCCCGCCATTTTAGCAGCCCCCCCAAAACTCGATCCAAATGAGGATTCCTCGCAGGGAAAAGGTGCCAGCACAGAAAGCCCTGCCTGCTCACGGACACCCCAGGCTACGCCACACACTGCACCTGAAAGCCAAACCTCACAAGCTTTCTGTCCCGGAAACAGGGCTGCTGTCCCCCCCTTTGGTCAGCCCCGCCCCGCCATTTTAGCAGCCCCCACCAAAACTCGATCCAAATGAGGATTCCTCGCAGGGAAAAGGTGCCAGCACAGAAAGCCCTGCCTGCCCACGGACACCCAGGCTGCGCCACACACTGCACCTGAAAGCCAAACCTCACAAGCTTTCTGTCCCGGGAAACAGGGGCTGCTGTCCCCCCTTTGGTCAGCCCCGCCCCGCCCATTTTAGCAGCCCCCCCAAAACTCGATCCAAATGAAGGATTCCTCGCAGGGAAAAGGTGCCAGCACAGAAAGCCCTGCCTGCCACGGACACACCCAGGCTGCGCCACACAACTGCACCTGAAAGCCAAACCTCACAGGCTTTCTGTCCCGGGAAACAGGGCTGCTGTCCCCCCACCTTGGTCAGCACCGCCCACCACTGCCGGCCACCCGATCCAAACCCGATCCAAATGAGGATTCCTCGCAGGGAAAAGGTGCCAGCACAGAAAGCCTGCCTGCCCACAGAGTGCCCAGGCTGTGCCACACACTGCACCTGAAAGCCAAACCTCACAAGCTTTCTGTCCCGGGAAACAGGGCTGCTGTCCCCCCTTTGGTCACCCCCGCCCACCACTGCCGGCCATCCGATCCAAACCCGATCCAAATGAGGATTCCTCGCAGGGAAAAGGTGCCAGCACAGAAAGCCCTGCCTGCCCACAGAGGGACCCAGGCTGTGCACTCACTGCACCTGAAAGCCAAACCTCACAAGCTTTCTGTCCCGGGAAACAGGGCTGCTGTCCCCCCTTTGGTCAGCCCCGCCCCGCCATTTTAGCAGCCCCCCCAAAACCGATCCAAATGAGGATTCCTCGCAGGGAAAAGGTGCCAGCACAGAATGCCCTGCCTGCCCACGGACACCCCAGGCTGCGCCACACACTGCACCCTGAAAGCCAAACCTCACAAGCTTTCTGTCCGGGAAACAGGGGCTGCTGTCCCCCCTTTGGTCAGCCCCGCCCACCATTGCCGGCCACCCGATCCAAACCCGATGCAAATGAGGATTTCTCGCAGGGAACAGGTGCCAGCGCAGAGAGCCCTGCCTGCCCACAGAGTGCCCCACGCTGTTGCCACACACTGCACCTGAAAGCCAAACCTCACAAGCTTTCTGTCCCGGGAAACAGGGCTGCTGCCCCCCCCCTTGGTCAGCCCCGCCCACACTGCCGGCCACACGATCCAAACCCGATCCAAATGAGGATTCCTCGCAGGGAAAAGGTGCCAGCACAGAAAGCCCTGCCTGCCCACGGACACCCCAGGCTGCGCCACACACTGCACCTGAAAGCGAAACCTCACAGGCTTTCTGTCCCGGGAAACAGGGCTGCTGTCCCCCCTTTGGTCAGCCCCCGCCCCGCCATGGCCGGCCACCCGATCCAAACCCGATCCAAATGAGGATTCCTCGCAGGGAAAAGGTGCCAGCACAGAAAGCCCTGCCTGCCCACGGACACCCCAGGCTGCGCCACACACTGCACCTGAAAGCCAAACCTCACAAGCTTTCTGTCCGGGAAACAGGGGCTGCTGTCCCCCCCCTTGGTCAGCCCCGCCCCGCCATTGCCGGGCCACCCCGATCCAAACCCGATCCAAATGAGGATTCCTCGCAGGGAAAAGGTGCCCAGCACAGAAAGCCCTGCCTGCCCACAGAGTGCCCAGGCTGTGCCACACACTGCACCTGAAAGCCAAACCTCACAAGCTTTCTGTCCGGGAAACAGGGCTGCTGTCCCCACTTTGGTCACCCCCGCCCACCACTGCCGGCCATCCGATCCAAACCCGATCCAAATGAGGATTCCTCGCAGGGAAAAGGTGCCAGCACAGAAAGCCCTGCCTGTTCACGGACACCCCAGGCTGCGCCACACACTGCACCTGAAAGCCAAACCTCACAAGCTTTTCTGTCCCGGGAAACAGGGCTGCTGTCCCCCCCTTTGGTCAGCCCCGCCCCGCCATTTTAGCAGCCCCCCCAAAACCCGATCCAAATGAGGATTCCTCGCAGGGAAAAGGTGCCAGCACAGAAAGCCCTGCCTGCCCACGGACACCCCAGGCTGCGCCACACACTGCACCTGAAAGCCAAACCTCACAAGCTTTCTGTCCGGGAAACAGGGCTGCTGCCCCCCGCTTGGTCAGCCCCCGCCCATCACTGCCGGCCACCCGATCCAAACCCGATCCAAATGAGGATTCCTCGCAGGGAAAAGGTGCCAGCACAGAAAGCCCTGGCCTGCCCACAGTGTGCCCAGCTGCGCCACACACTGCACCTGAAAAGCCAAACCTCACAAGCTTTCTGTCCCGGGAACAGGGCTGCTGTCCCCCCTTTGGTCAGCCCCGCCCCGCCATTTTAGCAGCCCCCCCAAAACTCGATCCAAATGAGGATTCCTTGCAGGGAAAAGGTGCCAGCACCGAAAGCCCTGCCTGCCCACGGACACCCCAGGCTGCGCCACACACTGCACCTGAAAGCCAAACCTCACAAGCTTTCTGTCCCGGGAAACAGGGCTGCTGCCCCCCCTTGGTCAGCCCCGCCCACCACTGCCGGCCACACGATCCAAACCCGATCCAAATGAGGATTCCTCGCAGGGAAAAGGTGCCAGCACAGAAAGCCCTGCCTGCTCACGGACACCCCAGGCTACGCCACACACTGCACCTGAAAGCCAAACCTCACAAGCTTTCTGTCCCGGGAAACAGGGCTGCTGTCCCCCCTTTGGTCAGCCCCGCCCCGCCATTTTAGCAGCCCCCCCAAAACCCGATCCAAATGAGGATTCCTCGCAGGGAAAAGGTGCCAGCACAGAAAGCCCTGCCTGGCCACGGACACCCCAGGCTGCGCCACACACTGCACCTGAAAGCCAAACCTCACAAGCTTTCTGTCCCGGGAAACAGGGCTGCTGTCCCCCCTTTGGTCAGCCCCGCCCCGCGATTTTAGCAGCCCCCCCAAAACTCGATCCAAATGAGGATTCCTCGCAGGGAAAAGGTGCCAGCACAGAAAGCCCTGCCTGCCCACGGACACCCCAGGCTGCGCCACACACTGCACCTGAAAGCCAAACCTCACAAGCTTTCTGTCCCGGGAAACAGGGCTGCTGTCCCCACTTTGGTCAGCCCCGCCCCGCCATTTTAGCAGCCCCCCCAAAACCCGATCCAAATGAGGATTCCTCGCAGGGAAAAGGTGCCAGCACAGAAAGCCCTGCCTGCCCACGGACACCCCAGGCTGCGCCACACACTGCACCTGAAAGCCAAACCTCACAAGCTTTCTGTCCCGGGAAACAGGGCTGCTGTCCCCCCTTTGATCACCCTCGCCCCGCCATTGCCGGCCACCCGATCCAAACCCGATCCAAATGAGGATTCCTCGCAGGGAAAAGGTGCCAGCACAGAAAGCCCTGCCTGCCCACAGAGTGCCCAGGCTGTGCCACACACTGCACCTGAAAGCGAAACCTCACAGGCTTTCTGTCCCGGGAAACAGGGCTGCTGTCCCCCCTTTGGTCAGCCCCGCCCCGCCATTGCCGGCCACCCGATCCAAACCGGATCCAAATGAGGATTCCTCGCAGGGAACAGGTGCCAGCACAGAAAGCCCTGCCTGCCCACAGAGTGCCCAGGCTGTGCCACACACTGCACCTGAAAGCCAAACCTCACAAGCTTTCTGTCCCGGGAAACAGGGCTGCTGTCCCCCCTTTGGTCACCCCCGCCCACCACTGCCGGCCATCCGATCCAAACCCGATCCAAATGAGGATTCCTCGCAGGGAAAAGGTGCCAGCACAGAATGCCCTGCCTGCCCACGGACACCCCAGGCTGCGCCACACACTGCACCTGAAAGCCAAACCTCACAAGCTTTCTGTCCCGGGAAACAGGGCTGCTGTCCCCCCTTTGGTCAGCCCCGCCCCGCCATTTTAGCAGCCCCCCCAAAACCCGATCCAAATGAGGATTCCTCGCAGGGAAAAGGTGCCAGCACAGAAAGCCCTGCCTGCCCACGGACACCCCAGGCTGCGCCACACACTGCACCTGAAAGCCAAACCTCACAAGCTTTCTGTGCTGGGAAACAGGGCTGCTGCCCCCCCGCTTGGTCAGCCCCGCCCATCACTGCCGGCCACCCGATCCAAACCCGATCCAAATGAGGATTCCTCGCAGGGAAAAGGTGCCAGCACAGAAAGCCCTGCCTGCCCACAGTGTGCCCAGGCTGCGCCACACACTGCACCTGAAAGCCAAACCTCACAAGCTTTCTGTCCCGGGAAACAGGGCTGCTGTCCCCCCTTTGGTCAGCCCCGCTCCACCATTGCCGGCCACCCGATCCAAACCGGATCCAAATGAGGATTCCTCGCAGGGAAAAGGTGCCAGCACAGAAAGCCCTGCCTGCCCACAGAGTGCCCAGGCTGTGCCACACACTGCACCTGAAAGCCAAACCTCACAAGCTTTCTGTCCCGGGAAACAGGGCTGCTGTCCCCCCTTTGGTCACCCCCGCCCACCACTGCCGGCCATCCGATCCAAACCCGATCCAAATGAGGATTCCTCGCAGGGAAAAGGTGCCAGCACAGAAAGCCCTGCCTGCCCACAGTGTGCCCAGGCTGCGCCACACACTGCACCTGAAAGCCAAACCTCACAAGCTTTCTGTCCCGGGAAACAGGGCTGCTGTCCCCCCTTCGGTCACCCCCGCCCCGCCATTTTAGCAGCCCCCCCAAAACTCGATCCAAATGAGGATTCCTCGCAGGGAAAAGGTGCCAGCACAGAAAGTCCTGCCTGCCCACAGTGTGCCCAGGCTGCGCCACACACTGCACCTGAAAGCCAAACCTCACAAGCTTTCTGTCCCGGGAAACAGGGCTGCTGCCCCCCCCTTGGTCAGCCCCGCCCACCACTGCCGGCCACACGATCCAAACCCGATCCAAATGAGGATTCCTCGCAGGGAAAAGGTGCCAGCACAGAAAGCCCTGCCTGCTCACCGACACCACAGGCTACGCCACACACTGCACCTGAAAGCCAAACCTCACAAGCTTTCTGTCCCGGGAAACAGGGCTGCTGTCCCCCCTTTGGTCAGCCCCGCCCCGCCATTTTAGCAGCCCCCCCAAAACCCGATCCAAATGAGGATTCCTCGCAGGGAAAAGGTGCCAGCACAGAAAGCCCTGCCTGCCCACAGAGTCCCCAGGCTGTGCCACACACTGCACCTGAAAGCCAAACCTCACAGGCTTTCTGTCCCGGGAAACAGGGCTGCTGTCCCCCCTTTGGTCAGCCCCGCCCACCACTGCCGGCCATCCGATCCAAACCCGATCCAAATGAGGATTCCTCGCAGGGAAAAGGTGCCAGCACAGAAAGCCCTGCCTGCCCACGGACACCCCAGGCTGCGCCACACACTGCACCTGAAAGCCAAACCTCACAAGCTTTCTGTCCCGGGAAACAGGGCTGCTGTCCCCCCTTTGGTCAGCCCCGCCCACCACTGCCGGCCACCCGATCCAAACGCGATCCAAATGAGGATTCCTCGCAGGGAAAAGGTGCCAGCACAGAAAGCCCTGCCTGCCCACAGAGTGCCCAGGCTGTGCCACACAATGCACCTGAAAGCCAAACCTCATAAGCTTTCTGTCCCGGGAAACAGGGCTGCTGTCCCCCCTTTGGTCAGCCCCACCCCGCCATTTTAGCAGCCCCCCCCAAAACCCGATCCAAATGAGGATTCCTCGCAGGGAAAAGGTGCCAGCACAGAAAGCCCTGCCTGCCCACAGAGGACCCAGGCTGTGCCACTCACTGCACCTGAAAGCCAAACCTCACAAGCTTTCTGTCCCGGGAAACAGGGCTGCTGTCCCGCCTTTGGTCAGCCCCGCCCCGCCATTTGAGCAGCCCCCCCAAAACCGATCCAAATGAGGATTCCTCGCAGGGAAAAGGTGCCAGCACAGAATGCCCTGCCTGCCCACGGACACCCCAGGCTGCGCCACACACTGCACCTGAAAGCCAAACCTCACAAGCTTTCTGTCCCGGGAAACAGGGCTGCTGTCCCCCCTTTGCTCAGCCCCGCCCACCATTGCCGGCCACCCGATCCAAACCCGATGCAAATGAGGATTTCTCGCAGGGAACAGGTGCCAGCACAGAAAGCCCTGCCTGCCCACAGAGTGCCCAGGCTGTGCCACACACTGCACCTGAAAGCCAAACCTCACAAGCTTTCTGTCCCGGGAAACAGGGCTGCTGTCCCCCCTTTGCTCAGCCCCGCTCCACCATTGCCGGCCACCCGATCCAAACCGGATCCAAATGAGGATTCCTCGCAGGGAAAAGGTGCCAGCACAGAAAGCCCTGCCTGCCCACAGAGTCCCCAGGCTGTGCCACACACTGCACCTGAAAGCCAAACCTCACAAGCTTTCTGTCCCGGGAAACAGGGCTGCTGTCCCCACTTTGGTCAGCCCCGCCCCGCCATTTTAGCAGCCCCCCCAAAACCCGATCCAAATGAGGATTCCTCGCAGGGAAAAGGTGCCAGCACAGAAAGCCCTGCCTGCCCACAGAGTCCCCAGGCTGTGCCACACACTGCACCTGAAAGCCAAACCTCACAAGCTTTCTGTCCCGGGAAACAGGGCTGCTGTCCCCCCTTTGGTCAGCCCCGCCCCGCCATTGCCGGCCACCCGACCCAAACCGGATCCAAATGAGGATTCCTCGCAGGGAACAGGTGCCAGCACAGAAAGCCCTGCCTGCCCACAGAGTGCCCAGGCTGTGCCACACACTGCACCTGAAAGCCAAACCTCACAAGCTTTCTGTCCCGGGAAGCAGGGCTGCTGTCCCCCCTTTGATGACCCCCGCCCCGCCATGGCCGGCCACCCGATCCAAACCCGATCCAAATGAGGATTCCTCGCAGGGAAAAGGTGCCAGCACAGAAAGCCCTGCCTGCCCACAGTGTGCCCAGGCTGCGCCACACACTGCACCTGAAAGCCAAACCTCACAAGCTTTCTGTCCCGGGAAACAGGGCTGCTGTCCCCCCTTTGGTCAGCCCCGCTCCACCATTGCCGGCCACCCGATCCAAACCGGATCCAAATGAGGATTCCTTGCAGTGAAAAGGTGCCAGCACAGAAAGCCCTGGCTGCCCACAGAGTGCCCAGGCTGTGCCACACACTGCACCTGAAAGCCAAACCTCACAAGCTTTCTGTCCCGGGAAACAGGGCTGCTGTCCCCCCCTTTGGTCACCCCCGCCCACCACTGCCGGCCATCCGATCCAAACCCGATCCAAATGAGGATTCCTCGCAGGGAAAAGGTGCCAGCACAGAAAGCCCTGCCTGTTCACGGACACCCCAGGCTGCGCCACACACTGCACCTGAAAGCCAAACCTCACAAGCTTTCTGTCCCGGGAAACAGGGCTGCTGTCCCCCCTTTGGTCAGCCCCGCCCCGCCATTTTAGCAGCCCCCCAAAAACCCGATCCAAATGAGGATTCCTCGCAGGGAAAAGGTGCCAGCACAGAAAGCCCTGCATGCCCACGGACACCCCAGGCTGCGCCACACACTGCACCTGAAAGCCAAACCTCACAAGCTTTCTGTCCCGGGAAACAGGGCTGCTGCCCCCCCCTTGGTCAGCCCCGCCCACAACTGCCGGCCACACGATCCAAACCCGATCCAAATGAGGATTCCTCGCAGGGAAAAGGTGCCTGCACAGAAAGCCCTGCCTGCTCACGGACACCCCAGGCTACGCCACACACTGCACCTGAAAGCCAAACCTCACAAGCTTTCTGTCCCGGGAAACAGGGCTGCTGTCCCCCCTTTGGTCAGCCCCGCCCCGCCATTTTAGCAGCCCCCCCAAAACCCGATCCAAATGAGGATTCCTCGCAGGGAAAAGGTGCCAGCACAGAAAGCCCTGCCTGCCCACGGACACCCCAGGCTGCGCCACACACTGCACCTGAAAGCCAAACCTCACAAGCTTTCTGTCCCGGGAAACAGGGCTGCTGTCCCCCCTTCGCTCAGCCCCGCCCCGCCATTTTAGCAGCCCCCCCAAAACCCGATGCAAATGAGGATTCCTCGCAGGGAAAAGGTGCCAGCACAGAAAGCCCTGCCTGCCCACAGAGTCCCCAGGCTGTGCCACACACTGCACCTGAAAGCCAAACCTCACAGGCTTTCTGTCCCGGGAAACAGGGCTGCTGTCCCCCACCTTGGTCAGCCCCGCCCACCACTGCCGGCCACCCGATCCAAACCCGATCCAAAGGAGGATTCCTCGCAGGGAAAAGGTGCCAGCACAGAAAGCCCTGCCTGCCCACAGAGTGCCCAGGCTGTGCCACACACTGCACCTGAAAGCCAAACCTCACAAGCTTTCTGTCCCGGGAAACAGGGCTGCTGTCCCCCCTTTGGTCACCCCCGCCCACCACTGCCGGCCATCCGATCCAAACCCGATCCAAATGAGGATTCCTCGCAGGGAAAAGGTGCCTGCACAGAAAGCCCTGCCTGCTCACGGACACCCCAGGCTACGCCACACACTGCACCTGAAAGCCAAACCTCACAAGCTTTCTGTCCCGGGAAACAGGGCTGCTGTCCCCCCTTTGGTCAGCCCCGCCCCGCCATTTTAGCAGCCCCCCCAAAACCCGATCCAAATGAGGATTCCTCGCAGGGAAAAGGTGCCAGCACAGAAAGCCCTGCCTGCCCACGGACACCCCAGGCTGCGCCACACACTGCACCTGAAAGCCAAACCTCACAAGCTTTCTGTCCCGGGAAACAGGGCTGCTGTCCCCCCTTTGGTCAGCCCCGCCCCGCCATTTTAGCAGCCCCCCCAAAACTCGATCCAAATGAGGATTCCTCGCAGGGAAAAGGTGCCAGCACAGAAAGCGCTGCCTGCCCACGGACACCCCAGGCTGCGCCACACACTGCACCTGAAAGCCAAACCTCACAAGCTTTCTGTCCCGGGAAACAGGGCTGCTGTCCCCCCTTTGGTCAGCCCCGCTCCACCATTGCCGGCCACCCGATCCAAACCGGATCCAAATGAGGATTCCTCGCAGGGAAAAGGTGCCAGCACAGAAAGCCCTGCCTGCCCACAGAGTGCCCAGGCTGTGCCACACACTGCACCTGAAAGCCAAACCTCACAAGCTTTCTGTCCCGGGAAACAGGGCTGCTGTCCCCCGTTTGGTCACCCCCGCCCACCACTGCCGGCCATCCGATCCAAACCCGATCCAAATGAGGATTCCTCGCAGGGAAAAGGTGCCAGCACAGAAAGCCCTGCCTGTTCACGGACACCCCAGGCTGCGCCACACACTGTACCTGAAAGCCAAACCTCACAAGCTTTCTGTCCCGGGAAACAGGGCTGCTGTCCCCCCTTTGGTCACCCCCGCCCACCACTGCCGGCCATCCGATCCAAACCCGATCCAAATGAGGATTCCTCGCAGGGAAAAGGTGCCTGCACAGAAAGCCCTGCCTGCTCACGGACACCCCAGGCTACGCCACACACTGCACCTGAAAGCCAAACCTCACAAGCTTTCTGTCCCGGGAAACAGGGCTGCTGTCCCCCCTTTGGTCAGCCCCGCCCCGCCATTTTAGCAGCCCCCCCAAAACCCGATCCAAATGAGGATTCCTCGCAGGGAAAAGGTGCCAGCACAGAAAGCCCTGCCTGCCCACGGACACCCCAGGCTGCGCCACACACTGCACCTGAAAGCCAAACCTCACAAGCTTTCTGTCCCGGGAAACAGGGCTGCTGTCCCCCCTTTGGTCAGCCCCGCCCCGCCATTTTAGCAGCCCCCCCAAAACTCGATCCAAATGAGGATTCCTCGCAGGGAAAAGGTGCCAGCACAGAAAGCGCTGCCTGCCCACGGACACCCCAGGCTGCGCCACACACTGCACCTGAAAGCCAAACCTCACAAGCTTTCTGTCCCGGGAAACAGGGCTGCTGTCCCCCCTTTGGTCAGCCCCGCTCCACCATTGCCGGCCACCCGATCCAAACCGGATCCAAATGAGGATTCCTCGCAGGGAAAAGGTGCCAGCACAGAAAGCCCTGCCTGCCCACAGAGTGCCCAGGCTGTGCCACACACTGCACCTGAAAGCCAAACCTCACAAGCTTTCTGTCCCGGGAAACAGGGCTGCTGTCCCCCGTTTGGTCACCCCCGCCCACCACTGCCGGCCATCCGATCCAAACCCGATCCAAATGAGGATTCCTCGCAGGGAAAAGGTGCCAGCACAGAAAGCCCTGCCTGTTCACGGACACCCCAGGCTGCGCCACACACTGTACCTGAAAGCCAAACCTCACAAGCTTTCTGTCCCGGGAAACAGGGCTGCTGTCCCCCCTTTGCTCAGCCCCGCCCCGCCATTTTAGCAGCCCCCCAAAAACTCGATCCAAATGAGGATTCCTCGCAGGGAAAAGGTGCCAGCACAGAAAGCCCTGCCTGCCCACAGAGTGCCCAGGCTCTGCCACACACTGCACCTGAAAGCCAAAACTCATAAGCTTTCTGTCCCGGGAAACAGGGCTGCTGTCCCCCACTTTGGTCACCCCCGCCCCGCCATTTTAGCAGCCCCCCAAAACCCGATCCAAATGAGGATTCCTCGCAGGGAAAAGGTGCCAGCACAGAAAGCCCTGCCTGCCCACAGTGTGCCCAGGCTGCGCCACACACTGCACCTGAAAGCCAAACCTCACAAGCTTTCTGTCCCGGGAAACAGGGCTGCTGCCCCCCCCTTGGTCAGCCCCGCCCACCACTGCCGGCCACACGATCCAAACCCGATCCAAATGAGGATTCCTCGCAGGGAAAAGGTGCCAGCACAGAAAGCCCTGCCTGCCCACAGAGTCCCCAGGCTGTGCCACTCACTGCACCTGAAAGCCAAACCTCACAAGCTTTCTGTCCCGGGAAACAGGGCTGCTGTCCCGCCTTTGGTCAGCCCCGCCCCGCCATTTTAGCAGCCCCCCCAAAACCCGATCCAAATGAGGATTCCTCGCAGGGAAAAGGTGCCAGCACAGAAAGCCCTGCCTGCCCACAGAGTCCCCAGGCTGTGCCACACACTGCACCTGAAAGCCAAACCTCACAAGCTTTCTGTCCCGGGAAACAGGGCTGCTGTCCCCCCTTTGGTCAGCCCCGCCCCGCCATTGCCGGCCACCCGACCCAAACCGGATCCAAATGAGGATTCCTCGCAGGGAACAGGTGCCAGCACAGAAAGCCCTGCCTGCCCACAGAGTGCCCAGGCTGTGCCACACACTGCACCTGAAAGCCAAACCTCACAAGCTTTCTGTCCCGGGAAACAGGGCTGCTGTCCCCCCTTTGATGACCCCCGCCCCGCCATGGCCGGCCACCCGATCCAAACCCGATCCAAATGAGGATTCCTCGCAGGGAAAAGGTGCCAGCACAGAAAGCCCTGCCTGCCCACAGTGTGCCCAGGCTGCGCCACACACTGCACCTGAAAGCCAAACCTCACAAGCTTTCTGTCCCGGGAAACAGGGCTGCTGTCCCCCCTTTGGTCAGCCCCGCTCCACCATTGCCGGCCACCCGATCCAAACCGGATCCAAATGAGGATTCCTCGCAGTGAAAAGGTGCCAGCACAGAAAGCCCTGCCTGCCCACAGAGTGCCCAGGCTGTGCCACACACTGCACCTGAAAGCCAAACCTCACAAGCTTTCTGTCCCGGAAAACAGGGCTGCTGTCCCCCCTTTGGTCACCCCCGCCCACCACTGCCGGCCACCCGATCCAAACCCGATCCAAATGAGGATTCCTCGCAGGGAAAAGGTGCCAGCACAGAAAGCCCTGCCTGTTCACGGACACCCCAGGCTGCGCCACACACTGCACCTGAAAGCCAAACCTCACAAGCTTTCTGTCCCGGGAAACAGGGCTGCTGTCCCCCCTTTGGTCAGCCCCGCCCCGCCATTTTAGCAGCCCCCCCAAAACCCGATCCAAATGAGGATTCCTCGCAGGGAAAAGGTGCCAGCACAGAAAGCCCTGCCTGCCCACAGTGTGCCCAGGCTGCGCCACACACTGCACCTGAAAGCCAAACCTCACAAGCTTTCTGTCCCGGGAAACAGGGCTGCTGTCCCCCCCCTTGGTCAGCCCCGCCCCGCCATTGCCGGCCACCCGATGCAAACCCGATCCAAATGAGGATTCCTCGCAGGGAAAAGGTGCCAGCACAGAAAGCCCTGCCTGCCCACAGTGTGCCCAGGCTGCGCCACACACTGCACCTGAAAGCCAAACCTCACAAGCTTTCTGTCCCGGGAAACAGGGCTGCTGTCCCCCCCCTTGGTCAGCCCCGCCCCGCCATTGCCGGCCACCCGATCCAAACCCGATCCAAATGAGGATTCCTCGCAGGGAAAAGGTGCCAGCACAGAAAGCCCTGCCTGCCCACGGACACCCCAGGCTGCGCCACACACTGCACCTGAAAGCCAAACCTCACAAGCTTTCTGTCCCGGGAAACAGGGTTGCTGTCCCCCCTTTGGTCAGCCCCGCCCCGGCACTGACGGCCACCCGATCCAAACCCGATCCAAATGAGGATTCCTCGCAGGGAAAAGGTGCCAGCACAGAAAGCCCTGCCTGCCCACAGAGTGCCCAGGCTGTGCCACACACTGCACCTGAAAGCCAAACCTCACAAGCTTTCTGTCCCGGGAAACAGGGCTGCTGTCCCCCCTTTGGTCAGCCCCGCTCCGCCATTGCCGGCCACCCGATCCAAACCGGATCCAAATGAGGATTCCTCGCAGGGAAAAGGTGCCAGCACAGAAAGCCCTGCCTGCCCACAGAGTGCCCAGGCTGTGCCACACACTGCACCTGAAAGCCAAACCTCACAAGCTTTCTGTCCCGGGAAACAGGGCTGCTGTCCCCCCTTTGGTCACCCCCGCCCACCACTGCCGGCCATCCGATCCAAACCCGATCCAAATGAAGATTCCTCGCAGGGAAAAGGTGCCTGCACAGAAAGCCCTGCCTGCTCACGGACACCCCAGGCTACGCCACACACTGCACCTGAAAGCCAAACCTCACAAGCTTTCTGTCCCGGGAAACAGGGCTGCTGTCCCCCCTTTGGTCAGCCCCGCCCCGCCATTTTAGCAGCCCCCCCAAAACCCGATCCAAATGAGGATTCCTCGCAGGGAAAAGGTGCCAGCACAGAAAGCCCTGCCTGCCCACGGACACCCCAGGCTGCGCCACACACTGCACCTGAAAGCCAAACCTCACAAGCTTTCTGTCCCGGGAAACAGGGCTGCTGTCCCCCCTTTGGTCAGCCCCGCCCCGCCATTTTAGCAGCCCCCCCAAAACTCGATCCAAATGAGGATTCCTCGCAGGGAAAAGGTGCCAGCACAGAAAGCGCTGCCTGCCCACGGACACCCCAGGCTGCGCCACACACTGCACCTGAAAGCCAAACCTCACAAGCTTTCTGTCCCGGGAAACAGGGCTGCTGTCCCCCGTTTGGTCACCCCCGCCCACCACTGCCGGCCATCCGATCCAAACCCGATCCAAATGAGGATTCCTCCCAGGGAAAAGGTGCCAGCACAGAAAGCCCTGCCTGCCCACAGAGTGCCCAGGCTGTGCCACACACTGCACCTGAAAGCCAAACCTCACAAGCTTTCTGTCCCGGGAAACAGGGCTGCTGTCCCCCGTTTGGTCACCCCCGCCCACCACTGCCGGCCATCCGATCCAAACCCGATCCAAATGAGGATTCCTCGCAGGGAAAAGGTGCCAGCACAGAAAGCCCTGCCTGTTCACGGACACCCCAGGCTGCGCCACACACTGTACCTGAAAGCCAAACCTCACAAGCTTTCTGTCCCGGGAAACAGGGCTGCTGTCCCCCCTTTGCTCAGCCCCGCCCCGCCATTTTAGCAGCCCCCCCAAAACTCGATCCAAATGAGGATTCCTCGCAGGGAAAAGGTGCCAGCACAGAAAGCCCTGCCTGCCCACAGAGTGCCCAGGCTCTGCCACACACTGCACCTGAAAGCCAAAACTCATAAGCTTTCTGTCCCGGGAAACAGGGCTGCTGTCCCCCACTTTGGTCACCCCCGCCCCGCCATTTTAGCAGCCCCCCAAAACCCGATCCAAATGAGGATTCCTCGCAGGGAAAAGGTGCCAGCACAGAAAGCCCTGCCTGCCCACAGTGTGCCCAGGCTGCGCCACACACTGCACCTGAAAGCCAAACCTCACAAGCTTTCTGTCCCTGGAAACAGGGCTGCTGCCCCCCCCTTGGTCAGCCCCGCCCACCACTGCCGGCCACACGATCCAAACCCGATCCAAATGAGGATTCCTCGCAGGGAAAAGGTGCCAGCACAGAAAGCCCTGCCTGCCCACAGAGGACCCAGGCTGTGCCACTCACTGCACCTGAAAGCCAAACCTCACAAGCTTTCTGTCCCGGGAAACAGGGCTGCTGTCCCGCCTTTGGTCAGCCCCGCCCCGCCATTTGAGCAGCCCCCCCAAAACCGATCCAAATGAGGATTCCTCGCAGGGAAAAGGTGCCAGCACAGAAAGCCCTGCCTGCCCACAGAGTCCCCAGGCTGTGCCACTCACTGCACCTGAAAGCCAAACCTCACAAGCTTTCTGTCCCGGGAAACAGGGCTGCTGTCCCGCCTTTGGTCAGCCCCGCCCCGCCATTTTAGCAGCCCCCCCAAAACCCGATCCAAATGAGGATTCCTCGCAGGGAAAAGGTGCCAGCACAGAAAGCCCTGCCTGCCCACAGAGTCCCCAGGCTGTGCCACACACTGCACCTGAAAGCCAAACCTCACAAGCTTTCTGTCCCGGGAAACAGGGCTGCTGTCCCCCCTTTGGTCAGCCCCGCCCCGCCATTGCCGGCCACCCGACCCAAACCGGATCCAAATGAGGATTCCTCGCAGGGAACAGGTGCCAGCACAGAAAGCCCTGCCTGCCCACAGAGTGCCCAGGCTGTGCCACACACTGCACCTGAAAGCCAAACCTCACAAGCTTTCTGTCCCGGGAAACAGGGCTGCTGTCCCCCCTTTGATGACCCCCGCCCCGCCATGGCCGGCCACCCGATCCAAACCCGATCCAAATGAGGATTCCTCGCAGGGAAAAGGTGCCAGCACAGAAAGCCCTGCCTGCCCACAGTGTGCCCAGGCTGCGCCACACACTGCACCTGAAAGCCAAACCTCACAAGCTTTCTGTCCCGGGAAACAGGGCTGCTGTCCCCCCTTTGGTCAGCCCCGCTCCACCATTGCCGGCCACCCGATCCAAACCGGATCCAAATGAGGATTCCTCGCAGTGAAAAGGTGCCAGCACAGAAAGCCCTGCCTGCCCACAGAGTGCCCAGGCTGTGCCACACACTGCACCTGAAAGCCAAACCTCACAAGCTTTCTGTCCCGGAAAACAGGGCTGCTGTCCCCCACCTTGGTCAGCCCCGCCCACCACTGCCGGCCACCCGATCCAAACCCGATCCAAATGAGGATTCCTCGCAGGGAAAAGGTGCCAGCACAGAAAGCCCTGCCTGTTCACGGACACCCCAGGCTGCGCCACACACTGCACCTGAAAGCCAAACCTCACAAGCTTTCTGTCCCGGGAAACAGGGCTGCTGTCCCCCCTTTGGTCAGCCCCGCCCCGCCATTTTAGCAGCCCCCCAAAAACCCGATCCAAATGAGGATTCCTCGCAGGGAAAAGGTGCCAGCACAGAAAGCCCTGCCTGCCCACGGACACCCCAGGCTGCGCCACACACTGCACCTGAAAGCCAAACCTCACAAGCTTTCTGTCCCGGGAAACAGGGCTGCTGCCCCCCCCTTGGTCAGCCCCGCCCACCACTGCCGGCCACACGATCCAAACCCGATCCAAATGAGGATTCCTCGCAGGGAAAAGGTGCCTGCACAGAAAGCCCTGCCTGCTCACGGACACCCCAGGCTACGCCACACACTGCACCTGAAAGCCAAACCTCACAAGCTTTCTGTCCCGGGAAACAGGGCTGCTGTCCCCCCTTTGGTCAGCCCCGCCCCGCCATTTTAGCAGCCCCCCCAAAACCCGATCCAAATGAGGATTCCTCGCAGGGAAAAGGTGCCAGCACAGAAAGCCCTGCCTGCCCACAGTGTGCCCAGGCTGCGCCACACACTGCACCTGAAAGCCAAACCTCACAAGCTTTCTGTCCCGGGAAACAGGGCTGCTGTCCCCCCCCTTGGTCAGCCCCGCCCCGCCATTGCCGGCCACCCGATGCAAACCCGATCCAAATGAGGATTCCTCGCAGGGAAAAGGTGCCAGCACAGAAAGCCCTGCCTGCCCACAGTGTGCCCAGGCTGCGCCACACACTGCACCTGAAAGCCAAACCTCACAAGCTTTCTGTCCCGGGAAACAGGGCTGCTGTCCCCCCCCTTGGTCAGCCCCGCCCCGCCATTGCCGGCCACCCGATCCAAACCCGATCCAAATGAGGATTCCTCGCAGGGAAAAGGTGCCAGCACAGAAAGCCCTGCCTGCCCACGGACACCCCAGGCTGCGCCACACACTGCACCTGAAAGCCAAACCTCACAAGCTTTCTGTCCCGGGAAACAGGGTTGCTGTCCCCCCTTTGGTCAGCCCCGCCCCGGCACTGACGGCCACCCGATCCAAACCGGATCCAAATGAGGATTCCTCGCAGGGAAAAGGTGCCAGCACAGAAAGCCCTGCCTGCCCACAGAGTGCCAAGTCTGCGCCACACACTGCACCTGAAAGCCAAACCTCACAAGCTTTCTGTCCCGGGAAACAGGGCTGCTGTCCCCCCTTTGGTCAGCCCCGCCCCGCCATTTTAGCAGCCCCCCCAAAACCCGATCCAAATGAGGATTCCTCGCAGGGAAAAGGTGCCAGCACAGAAAGCCCTGCCTGCCCACGGACACCCCAGGCTGCGCCACACACTGCACCTGGAAGCCAAACCTCACAAGCTTTCTGTCCCGGGAAACAGGGCTGCTGTCCCCCCTTTGGTCAGCCCCGCCCCGCCATTTTAGCAGCCCCCCCAAAACTCGATCCAAATGAGGATTCCTCGCAGGGAAAAGGTGCCAGCACAGAAAGCGCTGCCTGCCCACGGACACCCCAGGCTGCGCCACACACTGCACCTGAAAGCCAAACCTCACAAGCTTTCTGTCCCGGGAAACAGGGCTGCTGTCCCCCGTTTGGTCACCCCCGCCCACCACTGCCGGCCATCCGATCCAAACCCGATCCAAATGAGGATTCCTCGCAGGGAAAAGGTGCCAGCACAGAAAGCCCTGCCTGTTCACGGACACCCCAGGCTGCGCCACACACTGTACCTGAAAGCCAAACCTCACAAGCTTTCTGTCCCGGGAAACAGGGCTGCTGTCCCCCCTTTGCTCAGCCCCGCCCCGCCATTTTAGCAGCCCCCCCAAAACTCGATCCAAATGAGGATTCCTCGCAGGGAAAAGGTGCCAGCACAGAAAGCCCTGCCTGCCCACAGTGTGCCCAGGCTGCGCCACACACTGCACCTGAAAGCCAAACCTCACAAGCTTTCTGTCCCGGGAAACAGGGCTGCTGCCCCCCCCTTGGTCAGCCCCGCCCACCACTGCCGGCCACACGATCCAAACCCGATCCAAATGAGGATTCCTCGCAGGGAAAAGGTGCCAGCACAGAAAGCCCTGCCTGCTCACAGACACCACAGGCTACGCCACACACTGCACCTGAAAGTCAAACCTCACAAGCTTTCTGTCCCGGGAAACAGGGCTGCTGTCCCCCCTTTGGTCAGCCCCGCCCCGCCATTTTAGCAGCCCCCCCAAAACCCGATCCAAATGAGGATTCCTCGCAGGGAAAAGGTGCCAGCACAGAAAGCCCTGCCTGCCCACAGAGTCCCCAGGCTGTGCCACACACTGCACCTGAAAGCCAAACCTCACAGGCTTTCTGTCCCGGGAAACAGGGCTGCTGTTCCCCACCTTGGTCAGCCCCGCCCACCACTGCCGGCCACCCGATCCAAACCCGATCCAAAGGAGGATTCCTCGCACGGAAAAGGTGCCAGCACAGAAAGCCCTGCCTGCCCACAGAGTGCCCAGGCTGAGCCACACACTGCACCTGAAAGCCAAACCTCACAAGCTTTCTGTCCCGGGAAACAGGGCTGCTGTCCCCCCTTTGGTCACCCCCGCCCACCACTGCCGGCCATCCGATCCAAACCCGATCCAAATGAGGATTCCTCGCAGGGAAAAGGTGCCAGCACAGAAAGCCCTGCCTGCCCACGGACACCCCAGGCTGCGCCACACACTGCACCTGAAAGCCAAACCTCACAAGCTTTCTGTCCCGGGAAACAGGGCTGCTGTCCCCCCTTTGGTCAGCCCCGCCCACCACTGCCGGTCACCCGATCCAAACCCGATCCAAATGAGGATTCCTCGCAGGGAAAAGGTGCCAGCACAGAAAGCCCTGCCTGCCCACAGAGTGCTCAGGCTGTGCCACACAATGCACCTGAAAGCCAAACCTCACAAGCTTTCTGTCCCGGGAAACAGGGCTGCTGTCCCCCCTTTGGTCAGCCCCGCCCCGCCATTTTAGCAGCCGCCCCAAAACCCGATCCAAATGAGGATTCCTCGCAGGGAAAAGGTGCCAGCACAGAAAGCCCTGCCTGCCCACAGTGTGCCCAGGCTGCGCCACACACTGCACCTGAAAGCCAAACCTCACAAGCTTTCTGTCCCGGGAAACAGGGCTGCTGTCCCCCCCCTTGGTCAGCCCCGCCCCGCCATTGCCGGCCACCCGATCCAAACCCGATCCAAATGAGGATTCCTCGCAGGGAAAAGGTGCCAGCACAGAAAGCCCTGCCTGCCCACGGACACCCCAGGCTGCGCCACACACTGCACCTGAAAGCCAAACCTCACAAGCTTTCTGTCCCGGGAAACAGGGCTGCTGTCCCCCCTTCGGTCACCCCCGCCCCGCCATTTTAGCAGCCCCCCCAAAATCGATCCAAATGAGGATTCCTCGCAGGGAAAAGGTGCCAGCACAGAAAGCCCTGCCTGCCCACAGAGTCCCCAGGCTGTGCCACACACTGCACCTGAAAGCCAAACCTCACAGGCTTTCTGTCCCGGGAAACAGGGCTGCTGTCCCCCACCTTGGTCAGCCCCGCCCACCACTGCCGGCCACCCGATCCAAACCCGATGCAAAGGAGGATTCCTCGCAGGGAAAAGGTGCCAGCACAGAAAGCCCTGCCTGCTCACAGACTACCCAGGCTGTGCCACACACTGCACCTGAAAGCCAAACCTCACAAGCTTTCTGTCCCGGGAAACAGGGCTGCTGTCCCCCCTTTGATCACCCCCGCCCCGCCATCGCCGGCCACCCGATCCAAACCCGATCCAAAGGAGGATTCCTCGCAGGGAAAAGGTGCCAGCACAGAAAGCCCTGCCTGCCCACAGAGTGCCCAGGCTGTGCCACACACTGCACCTGAAAGCCAAACCTCACAAGCTTTCTGTCCCGGGAAACACGGCTGCTGTCCCCCCTTTGGTCAGCCCCGCTCCACCATTGCCGGCCACCCGATCCAAACCGGATCCAAATGAGGATTCCTCGCAGGGAAAAGGTGCCAGCACAGAAAGCCCTGCCTGCCCACAGAGTGCCCAGGCTGTGCCACACACTGCACCTGAAAGCCAAACCTCATAAGCTTTCTGTCCCGGGAAACAGGGCTGCTGTCCCCCCTTTGGTCACCCCCGCCCCGCCATTTGAGCAGCCCTCCCAAAACCCGATCCAAATGAGGATTCCTCGCAGGGAAAAGGTGCCAGCACAGAAAGCCCTGCCTGCCCACAGAGTCCCCAGGCTGTGCCACACACTGCACCTGAAAGCCAAACCTCACAAGTTTTCTGTCCCGGGAAACAGGGCTGCTGTCCCCCCTTTGGTCAGCCCCGCTCCACCATTGCCGGCCACCCGATCCAAACCGGATCCAAATGAGGATTCCTCGCAGGGAAAAGGTGCCAGCACAGAAAGCCCTGCCTGCCCACAGAGTGCCCAGGCTGTGCCACACACTGCACCTGAAAGCCAAACCTCACAAGCTTTCTGTCCCGGGAAACAGGGCTGCTGTCCCCCCTTTGGTCACCCCCGCCCACCACTGCCGGCCATCCGATCCAAACCCGATCCAAATGAGGATGCCTCGCAGGGAAAAGGTGCCAGCACAGAAAGCCCTGCCTGCCCACGGACACCCCAGGCTGCGCCACACACTGCACCTGAACGCCAAACCTCACAAGCTTTCTGTCCCGGGAAACAGGGCTGCTGTCCCCCCTTTGGTCAGCCCCGCCCTGCCACTGCCGGCCACCCGATCCAAACCCGATGCAAATGAGGATTCCTCGCAGGGAAAAGGTGCCAGCACAGAAAGCCCTGCCTGCCCACAGAGTGCCCAGGCTGTGCCACACACTGCACCTGAAAGCCAAACCTCACAAGCTTTCTGTCCTGGGAAACAGGGCTGCTGTCCCCACTTTGGACACCCCCTCCCCGCCATTTTAGCAGCCCCCCCAAAACTCGATCCAAATGAGGATTCCTCGCAGGGAAAAGGTGCCAGCACAGAAAGCCCTGCCTGCCCACAGAGTGCCCAGGCTGCGCCACACACTGCACCTGAAAGCCAAAGCTCACAAGCTTTCTGTCCCGGGAAACAGGGCTGCTGTCCCCCCCCTTGGTCAGCCCCGCCCCGCCATTGCCGGCCACCCGATCCAAACCCGATCCAAATGAGGATTCCTCGCAGGGAAAAGGTGCCAGCACAGAAAGCCCTGCCTGCCCACGGACACCCCAGGCTGCGCCACACACTGCACCTGAAAGCCAAACCTCACAAGCTTTCTGTCCCGGGAAACAGGGCTGCTGTCCCCCCTTTGGTCAGCCCCGCCCACCACTGCCGGCCACCCGATCCAAACCCGATCCAAATGAGGATTCCTCGCAGGGAAAAGGTGCCAGCACCGAAAGCCCTGCCTGCCCAGAGACTGCCCAGGCTGTGCCACACACTGCACCTGAAAGCCAAACCTCACAAGCTTTCTGTCCCGGGAAACAGGGCTGCTGTCCACCCTTTGGTCAGCCCCGCCCCGCCATTGCCGGTCACCCGATCCAAACCCGATCCAAATGAGGATTCCTCGCAGGGAAAAGGTGCCAGCACAGAAAGCCCTGCCTGCCCACAGAGGACCCAGGCTGCGCCACACACTGCACCTGAAAGCCAAACCTCACAAGCTTTCTGTCCCGGGAAACAGGGCTGCTGCCCCCCCCTTGGTCAGCCCCGCCCACCACTGCCGGCCACACGATCCAAACCCGATCCAAATGAGGATTCCTCGCAGGGAAAAGGTGCCAGCACAGAAAGCCCTGCCTGCTCACAGACACCACAGGCTACGCCACACACTGCACCTGAAAGCCAAACCTCACAAGCTTTCTGTCCCGGGAAACAGGGCTGCTGTCCCCCCTTTGGTCAGCCCCGCCCACCACTGCCGGCCACCCGATCCAAACCCGATCCAAATGAGGATTCCTCGCAGGGAAAAGGTGCCAGCACCGAAAGCCCTGCCTGCCCAGAGACTGCCCAGGCTGTGCCACACACTGCACCTGAAAGCCAAACCTCACAAGCTTTCTGTCCCGGGAAACAGGGCTGCTGTCCACCCTTTGGTCAGCCCCGCCCCGCCATTGCCGGTCACCCGATCCAAACCCGATCCAAATGAGGATTCCTCGCAGGGAAAAGGTGCCAGCACAGAAAGCCCTGCCTGCCCACAGAGGACCCAGGCTGTGCCACTCACTGCACCTGAAAGCCAAACCTCACAAGCTTTCTGTCCCGGGAAACAGGGCTGCTGTCCCCCCTTTGGTCAGCCCCGCCCCGCCATTTGAGCAGCCCCACCAAAACCGATCCAAATGAGGATTCCTCGCAGGGAAAAGGTGCCAGCACAGAATGCCCATGCTGTCCCACGGACACCCCAGGCTGCGCCACACACTGCACCTGAAAGCCAAACCTCACAAGCTTTCTGTCCCGGGAAACAGGGCTGCTGTCCCCCCTTTGGTCAGCCCCGCCCACCATTGCCGGCCACCCGATCCAAACCCGATGCAAATGAGGATTTCTCGCAGGGAACAGGTGCCAGCACAGAAAGCCCTGCCTGCCCACAGTGTGCCCAGGCTGCACCACACACTGCACCTGAAAGCCAAACCTCACAAGCTTTCTGTCCCGGGAAACAGGGTTGCTGCCCCCCCCTTGGTCAGCCCCGCCCACCACTGCCGGCCACACGATCCAAACCCGATCCAAATGAGGATTCCTCGCAGGGAAAAGGTGCCAGCACAGAAAGCCCTGCCTGCCCACAGTGTGCCCAGGCTGCGCCACACACTGCACCTGAAAGCCAAACCTCACAAGCTTTCTGTCCCGGGAAACAGGGCTGCTGCCACCCCCTTGGTCAGCCCCGCCCACCACTGCCGGCCACACGATCCAAACCCGATCCAAATGAGGATTCCTCGCAGGGAAAAGGTGCCAGCACAGAAAGCCCTGCCTGCTCACAGACACCACAGGCTACGCCACACACTGCACCTGAAAGCCAAACCTCACAAGTTTTCTGTCCCGGGAAACAGGGCTGCTGTCCCCCCTTTGGTCAGCCCCGCCCCGCCATTTTAGCAGCCCCCCCAAAACCCGATCCAAATGAGGATTCCTCGCAGGGAAAAGGTGCCAGCACAGAAAGCCCTGCCTGCCCACAGAGTCCCCAGGCTGTGCCACACACTGCACCTGAAAGCCAAACCTCACAGGCTTTCTGTCCCGGGAAACAGGGCTGCTGTCCCCCACCTTGGTCAGCCCCGCCCACCACTGCCGGCCACCCGATCCAAACCCGATCCAAAGGAGGATTCCTCGCAGGGAAAAGGTGCCAGCACAGAAAGCCCTGCCTGCCCACAGAGTGCCCAGGCTGTGCCACACACTGCACCTGAAAGCCAAACCTCACAAGCTTTCTGTCCCGGGAAACAGGGCTGCTGTCCCCCCCCTTGGTCAGCCCCGCCCCGCCATGGCCGGCCACCCGATCCAAACCCGATCCAAATGAGGATTCCTCGCAGGGAAAAGGTGCCAGCACAGAAAGCCCTGCCTGCCCACGGACACCCCAGGCTGCGCCACACACTGCACCTGAAAGCCAAACCTCACAAGCTTTCTGTCCCGGGAAACAGGGCTGCTGTCCCCCCTTTGGTCAGCCCCGCCCACCACTGCCGGCCACCCGATCCAAACCCGATCCAAATGAGGATTCCTCGCAGGGAAAAGGTGCCAGCACAGAAAGCCCTGCCTGCCCAGAGACTGCCCAGGCTGTGCCACACACTGCACCTGAAAGCCAAACCTCACAAGCTTTCTGTCCCGGGAAACAGGGCTGCTGTCCACCCTTTGGTCAGCCCCGCCCCGCCATTGCCGGCCACCCGATCCAAACCCGATCCAAATGAGGATTCCTCGCAGGGAAAAGGTGCCAGCACAGAAAGCCCTGCCTGCCCACAGAGTGCCCAGGCTGTGCCACTCACTGCACCTGAAAGCCAAACCTCACAAGTTTTCTGTCCCGGGAAACAGGGCTGCTGTCCCCCCTTTGGTCAGCCCCGCCCCGCCATTTGAGCAGCCCCCCCAAAACCGATCCAAATGAGGATTCCTCGCAGGGAAAAGGTGCCAGCACAGAATGCCCATGCTGTCCCACGGACACCCCAGGCTGCGCCACACACTGCACCTGAAAGCCAAACCTCACAAGCTTTCTGTCCCGGGAAACAGGGCTGCTGTCCCCCCTTTGGTCAGCCCCGCCCACCATTGCCGGCCACCCGATCCAAACCCGATGCAAATGAGGATTTCTCGCAGGGAACAGGTGCCAGCACAGAAAGCCCTGCCTGCCCACAGAGTGCCCAGGCTGTGCCACACACTGCACCTGAAAGCCAAACCTCACAAGCTTTCTGTCCCGGGAAACAGGGCTGCTGTCCCCCCCTTGGTCAGCCCCGCCCACCACTGCCGGCCACACGATCCAAACCCGATCCAAATGAGGATTCCTCGCAGGGAAAAGGTGCCAGCACAGAAAGCCCTGCCTGCTCACAGACACCCCAGGCTACGCCACACACTGCACCTGAAAGCCAAACCTCACAAGCTTTCTGTCCCGGGAAACAGGGCTGCTGTCCCCCCTTTGGTCACCCCCGCCCCGCCACTTTAGCAGACCGCCCAAAACTCGATCCAAATGAGGATTCCTCGCAGGGAAAAGGTGCCAGCACAGAAAGGCCTGCCTGCCCACAGAATGCCCAGGCTGTGCCACACACTGCACCAGAAAGCAAAACCTCATAAGCTTTCTGTCCCGGGAAACAAGGCTGCTGCCCCCCTTTGGTCAGCCCCGCCCCGCCATTTTAGCAGCCCCCCCAAAACCCGATCCAAATGAGGATTCCTCGCAGGGAAAAGGTGCCAGCACAGAAAGCCCTGCCTGCCCACAGTGTGCCCAGGCTGCGCCACACACTGCACCTGAAAGCCAAACCTCACAAGCTTTCTGTCCCGGGAAACAGGGCTGCTGCCCCCCCCTTGGTCAGCCCCGCCCACCACTGCCGGACACACGATCCAAACCCGATCCAAAGGAGGATTCCTCGCAGGGAAAAGGTGCCAGCAGAGAAAGCCCTGCCTGCTCACAGACTGCCCAGGCTGTGCCACACACTGCACCTGAAAGCCAAACCTCACAAGCTTTCTGTCCCGGGAAACAGGGCTGCTGTCCCCCCTTTGGTCAGCCCCGCTCCACCATTGCCGGCCACCCGATCCACACCGGATCCAAATGAGGATTCCTCGCAGGGAAAAGGTGCCAGCACAGAAAGCCCTGCCTGCCCACAGAGTCCCCAGGCTGTGCCACACACTGCACCTGAAAGCCAAACCTCACAAGCTTTCTGTCCCGGGAAACAGGGCTGCTGTCCCCACTTTGGTCAGCCCCGCCCCGCCATTTTAGCAGCCCCCCCAAAAATCGATCCAAATGAGGATTCCTCGCAGGGAAAAGGTGCCAGCACAGAAAGCCCTGCCTGCCCACAGAGTCCCCAGGCTGTGCCACACACTGCACCTGAAAGCCAAACCTCACAGGCTTTCTGTCCCGGGAAACAGGGCTTCTGTCCCCCACCTTGGTCAGCCCCGCCCACCACTGCCGGCCACCCGATCCAAACCCGATGCAAAGGAGGATTCCTCGCAGGGAAAAGGTGCCAGCACAGAAAGCCCTGCCTGCCCACAGTGTGCCGAGGCTGCGCCACACACTGCACCTGAAAGCCAAACCTCACAAGCTTTCTGTCCCGGGAAACAGGGCTGCTGTCCGCCCCCTTGGGCAGCCCCGCCCCGCCATTGCCGGCCACCCGATCCAAACCCGATCCAAATGAGGATTCCTCGCAGGGAAAAGGTGCCAGCACAGAAAGCCCTGCCTGCCCACGGACACCCCAGGCTGCGCCACACACTGCACCTGAAAGCCAAACCTCACAAGCTTTCTGTCCCGGGAAACAGGGCTGCTGTCCCCCCTTCGGTCATCCCCGCCCCGCCATTTTAGCAGCCCCCCCAAAACTCGATCCAAATGAGGATTCCTCGCAGGGAAAAGGTGCCAGCACAGAAAGCCCTGCCTGCCCACAGAGTCCCCAGGCTGTGCCACACACTGCACCTGAAAGCCAAACCTCACAAGCTTTCTGTCCCGGGAAACAGGGCTGCTGCCCCCCCCCTTGGTCAGCCCCGCCCACCACTGCCGGCCACACGATCCAAACCCGATCCAAATGAGGATTCCTCGCAGGGAAAAGGTGCCAGCACAGAAAGCCCTGCCTGCCCACAGAGTGCCCAGGCTGTGCCACACACTGCACCTGAAAGCCAAACCTCACAAGCTTTCTGTCCCGGGAAACAGGGCTGCTGTCCCCCCTTTGGTCACCCCCGCCCCGCCATCGCCGGCCACCCAATCCAAACCCGATCCAAAGGAGGATTCCTTGCAGGGAAAAGGTGCCAGCACAGAAAGCCCTGCCTGTTAACGGACACCACAGGCTGCGCCACACACTGCACCTGAAAGCCAAACCTCACAAGCTTTCTGTCCCGGGAAACAGGGCTGCTGTCCCCCCTTTGGTCAGCCCCGCCCCGCCATTTTAGCAGCCCCCCCAAAACCCGATCCAAATGAGGATTCCTCGCAGGGAAAAGGTGCCAGCACAGAAAGCCCTGCCTGCCCACGGACACCCCAGGCTGCGCCACACACTGCACCTGAAAGCCAAACCTCACAAGCTTTCTGTCCCGGGAAACAGGGTTGCTGTCCCCCCTTTGGTCACCCCCGCCCCGCCATCGCCGGCCACCCAATCCAAACCCGATCCAAAGGAGGATTGCTCGCAGGGAAAAGGTGCCAGCACAGAAAGCCCTGCCTGCCCACAGAGTGCCCAGGCTGTGCCACACACTGCACCTGAAAGCCACACCTCACAAGCTTTCTGTCCCGGGAAACAGGGCTGCTGTCCCCCCTTTGGTCACCCCCGCCCACCACTGCCGGCCATCCGATCCAAACCGGATCCAAATGAGGATTCCTCGCAGGGAAAAGGTGCCAGCACAGAAAGCCCTGCCTGCCCACAGAGTGCCCAGGCTGTGCCACACACTGCACCTGAAAGCCAAACCTCACAAGCTTTCTGTCCCGGGAAACAGGGCTGCTGTCCCCCCTTTGGTCAGCCCCGCCCACCACTGCCGGCCACCCGATCCAAACCCGATCCAAATGAGGATTCCTCGCAGGGAAAAGGTGCCAGCACAGAAAGCCCTGCCTGCCCACAGTGTGCCGAGGCTGCGCCACACACTGCACCTGAAAGCCAAACCTCACAAGCTTTCTGTCCCGGGAAACAGGGCTGCTGTCCGCCCCCTTGGGCAGCCCCGCCCCGCCATTGCCGGCCACCCGATCCAAACCCGATCCAAATGAGGATTCCTCGCAGGGAAAAGGTGCCAGCACAGAAAGCCCTGCCTGCCCACGGACACCCCAGGCTGCGCCACACACTGCACCTGAAAGCCAAACCTCACAAGCTTTCTGTCCCGGGAAACAGGGCTGCTGTCCCCCCTTTGGTCAGCCCCGCCCCGCCATTTTAGCAGCCCCCCCAAAACCCGATCCAAATGAGGATTCCTCGCAGGGAAAAGGTGCCAGCACAGAAAGCCCTGCCTGCCCACGGACACCCCAGGCTGCGCCACACACTGCACCTGAAAGCCAAACCTCACAAGCTTTCTGTCCCGGGAAACAGGGCTGCTGTCCCCCCTTTGGTCACCCCCGCCCCGCCATCGCCGGCCACCCAATCCAAACCCGATCCAAAGGAGGATTGCTCGCAGGGAAAAGGTGCCAGCACAGAAAGCCCTGCCTGCCCACCGAGTGCCCAGGCTGTGCCACACACTGCACCTGAAAGCCACACCTCACAAGCTTTCTGTCCCGGGAAACAGGGCTGCTGTCCCCCCTTTGGTCACCCCCGCCCACCACTGCCGGCCATCCGATCCAAACCGGATCCAAATGAGGATTCCTCGCAGGGAAAAGGTGCCAGCACAGAAAGCCCTGCCTGCACACAGAGTGCCCAGGCTGTGCCACACACTGCACCTGAAAGCCAAACCTCACAAGCTTTCTGTCCCGGGAAACAGGGCTGCTGTCCCCCCTTTGGTCAGCCCCGCCCTGCCATTGCCGGCCACCCGATCCAAACCCGATGCAAATGAGGATTCCTCGCAGGGAAAAGGTGCCAGCACAGAAAGCCCTGCCTGCCCACGGACACCCCAGGCTGCGCCACACACTGCACCTGAAAGCCAAACCTCACAAGCTTTCTGTCCCGGGAAACAGGGCTGCTGTCCCCCACCTTGGTCAGCCCCGCCCACCACTGCCGGCCACCCGATCTAAACCCGATCCAAATGAGGATTCCTCGCAGGGAAAAGGTGCCAGCACAGAAAGCCCTGCCTGCCCACAGAGTGCCCAGGCTGTGCCACACAATGCACCTGAAAGCCAAACCTCACAAGCTTTCTGTCCTGGGAAACAGGGCTGCTGTCCCCCCTTTGGACACCCCCTCCCCGCCATTTTAGCAGCCCCCCCAAAACTCGATCCAAATGAGGATTACTCGCAGGGAAAAGGTGCCAGCACAGAAAGCCCTGCCTGCCCACAGAGTGCCCAGGCTGCGCCACACACTGCACCTGAAAGCCAAACCTCACAAGCTTTCTGTCCCGGGAAACAGGGCTGCTGTCCCCCCCCTTGGTCAGCCCCGCCCCGCCATTGCCGGCCACCCGATCCAAACCCGATCCAAATGAGGATTCCTCGCAGGGAAAAGGTGCCAGCACCGAAAGCCCTGCCTGCCCACAGAGTGCCCAGGCTGTGCCACACACTGCACCTGAAAGCCAAACCTCACAAGCTTTCTGTCCCGGGAAACAGGGCTGCTGTCCACCCTTTGGTCAGCCCCGCCCCGCCATTGCCGGCCACCCGATCCAAACCCGATCCAAATGAGGATTCCTCGCAGGGAAAAGGTGCCAGCACAGAATGCCCTGCCTGCCCACGGAGTGCCAAGTCTGCGCGACACACTGCACCTGAAAGCCAAACCTCACAAGCTTTCTGTCCCGGGAAACAGGGCTGCTGTCCCCCCTTTGGTCAGCCCCGCCCACCACTGCCGGCCACCCGATCCAAACCCGATGCAAATGAGGATTTCTCGCAGGGAAAAGGTGCCAGCACAGAAAGCCCAGCCTGCCCACAGAGTCCCCAGGCTGTGCCACTCACTGCACCTGAAAGCCAAACCTCACAGGCTTTCTGTCCCGGGAAACAGGGCTGCTGTCCCCCACCTTTGTCAGCCCCGCCCTCCACTGCCGGCCACCCGATCCAAACCCGATCCAAAGGAGGATTCCTCGCAGGGAAAAGGTGCCAGCACAGAAAGCCCTGCCTGCCCACAGAGGGCCCAGGCTGTGCCACACAATGCACCTGAAAGCCAAACCTCATAAGCTTTCTGTCCCGGGAAACAGGGCTGCTGTCCCCCCCCTTGGTCAGCCCCGCCCCGCCATTGCCGGCCACCCGATCCAAACCCGATCCAAATGAGGATTCCTCGCAGGGAAAAGGTGCCAGAACAGAAAGCCCTGCCTGTTCACGGGCACCCCAGGCTGCGCCACACACTGCACCTGAAAGCCAAACCTCACAAGCTTTCTGTCCCGGGAAACAGGGCTGCTGTCCCCCCTTTGGTCAGCCCCGCCCCGCCATTTTAGCAGCCCCCCCAAAACCCGATCCAAATGAGGATTCCTCGCAGGGAAAAGGTGCCAGCACAGAAAGCCCTGCCTGCCCACAGAGTCCCCAGGCTGTGCCACACACTGCACCTGAAAGCCAAACCTCACAGGCTTTCTGTCCCGGGAAACAGGGCTGCTGTCCCCCCCTTTGGTCAGCCCCGCTCCACCATTGCCGGCCACCCGATCCAAACCGGATCCAAATGAGGATTCCTCGCAGGGAAAAGGTGCCAGCACAGAAAGCCCTGCCTGCCCACAGAGTGCCCAGGCTGTGCCACACACTGCACCTGAAAGCCAAACCTCACAAGCTTTCTGTCCCGGGAAACAGGGCTGCTGTCCCCCCTTTGGTCAGCCCCGCTCCACCATTGCCGGCCACCCGATCCAAACCCGATCCAAAGGAGGATTCCTCGCAGGGAAAAGGTGCCAGCATAGAAAGCCCTGCCTGTTCACGGACACCCCAGGCTGCGCCGCACACTGCACCTGAAAGCCAAACCTCACAAGCTTTCTGTCCCGGGAAACAGGGCTGCTGTCCCCCCTTTGGTCAGCCCCGCCCCGCCATTGACGGCCACACGATCCAAACCCGATCCAAATGAGGATTCCTCGCAGGGAAAAGGTGCCTGCACAGAAAGCCCTGCCTGCCCACAGAGTGCCCAGGCTGTGCCACACACTGCACCTGAAAGCCAAACCTCACAAGCTTTCTGTCCCGGGAAACAGGGCTGCTGTCCCCCCTTTGGTCAGCCCCGCCCCGCCATTTTAGCAGCCCCCCCAAAACCCGATCCAAATGAGGATTCCTCGCAGGGAAAAGGTGCCAGCACAGAAAGCCCTGCCTGCCCACAGAGTCCCCAGGCTGTGCCACACACTGCACCTGAAAGCCAAACCTCACAGGCTTTCTGTCCCGGGAAACAGGGCTGCTGTCCCCCACCTTGGTCAGCCCCGCCCACCACTGCCGGCCACCCGATCCAAACCCGATCCAAATGAGGATTCCTCGCAGGGAAAAGGTGCCAGCACAGAAAGCCCTGCCTGCCCACAGAGGGCCCAGGCTGTGCCACACAATGCACCTGAAAGCCAAACCTCACAAGCTTTCTGTCCCGTGAAACAGGGCTGCTGTCCCCCCCCTTGGTCAGCCCCGCCCCGCCATTGCCGGCCACCCGATCCAAACCCGATCCAAATGAGGATTCCTCGCAGGGAAAAAGTGCCAGAACAGAAAGCCCTGCCTGTTCACGGGCAACCCAAGCTGCGCCACACACTGCACCTGAAAGCCAAACCTCACAAGCTTTCTGTCCCGGGAAACAGGGCTGCTGTCCCCCCTTTGGTCAGCCCCGCCCCGCCATTTTAGCAGCCCCCCAAAACCCGATCCAAATGAGGATTCCTCGCAGGAAAAAGGTGCCAGCACCGAAAGCCCTGCCTGCCCACAGACTGCCCAGGCTGTGCCACACACTGCACCTGAAAGCCAAACCTCACAAGCTTTCTGTCCCGGGAAACAGGGCTGCTGTCCCCCCTTTGGTCAGCCCCGCCCTGCCATTGCCGGCCACCCGATCCAAACCCGATGCAAATGAGGATTCCTCGCAGGGAAAAGGTGCCAGCACAGAAAGCCCTGCCTGCCCACGGACACCCCAGGCTGCGCCACACACTGCACCTGAAAGCCAAACCTCACAAGCTTTCTGTCCCGGGAAACAGGGCTGCTGTCCCCCCTTTGGTCAGCCCCGCCCACCACTGCCGGCCACCCGATCCAAACCCGATCCAAATGAGGATTCCTCCCAGGGAAAAGGTGCCAGCACAGAAAGCCCTGCCTGCCCACAGAGCGCCCAGGCTGTGCCACACAATGCACCTGAAAGCCAAACCTCACAAGCTTTCTGTCCTGGGAAACAGGGCTGCTGTCCCCCCTATGGACACCCCCTCCCCGCCATTTTAGCAGCCCCCCCAAAACTCGATCCAAATGAGGATTCCTCGCAGGGAAAAGGTGCCAGCACAGAAAGCCCTGCCTGCCCACCGAGTCCCCAGGCTGTGCCACACACTGCACCTGAAAGCCAAACCTCACAAGCTTTCTGTCCCGGGAAACAGGGCTGCTGTCCCCCACCTTGGTCAGCCCCGCCCACCACTGCCGGCCACCCGATCCAAACCCGATCCAAAGGAGGATTCCTCGCAGGGAAAAGGTGCCAGCACAGAAAGCCCTGCCTGTTCACGGACACCCCAGGCTGCGCCACACACTGCACCTGAAAGCCAAACCTCACAAGCTTTCTGTCCCGGGAAACAGGGCTGCTGTCCCCCCTTTGGTCAGCCCCGCCCTGCCATTGCCGGCCACCCGATCCAAACCGGATCCAAATGAGGATTCCTCGCAGGGAAAAGGTGCCTGCACAGAAAGCCCTGCCTGCCCACAGAGTGCCCAGGCTGTGCCAGACACTGCACCTGAAAGCCAAACCTCACAAGCTTTCTGTCCCGGGAAACAGGGCTGCTGTCCCCCCTTTGGTCAGCCCCGCCCCGCCATTGTGGGCCACCCGATCCAAACCCGATCCAAATGAGGATTCCTCGCAGGGAAAAGGTGCCAGCACAGAAAGCCCTGCCTGCGCACGGACACCCCAGGCTGCGCCACACACTGCACCTGAAAGCCAAACCTCACAAGCTTTCTGTCCCGGGAAACAGGGCTGCTGTCCCCCCTTTGGTCACCCCCGCCCCGCCATCGCCGGCCACCCAATCCAAACCCGATCCAAAGGAGGATTCCTCGCAGGGAAAAGGTGCCAGCACAGAAAGCCCTGCCTGCCCACAGAGTGCCCAGGCTGTGCCACACACTGCACCTGAAAGCCACACCTCACAAGCTTTCTGTCCCGGGAAACAGGGCTGCTGTCCCCCCTTTGGTCAGCCCCGCCCACCACTGCCGGCCATCCGATCCAAACCGGATCCAAATGAGGATTCCTCGCAGGGAAAAGGTGCCAGCACCGAAAGCCCTGCCTGCCCACAGAGTGCCCAGGCTGTGCCACACACTGCACCTGAAAGCCAAACCTCACAAGCTTTCTGTCCCGGGAAACAGGGCTGCTGTCCCCCCTTTGGTCAGCCCCGCCCACCACTGCCGGCCACCCGATCCAAACCCGATGCAAATGAGGATTTCTCGCAGGGAAAAGGTGCCAGCACAGAAAGCCCTGCCTGCCCACAGAGTCCCCAGGCTGTGCCACACACTGCACCTGAAAGCCAAACCTCACAGGCTTTCTGTCCCGGGAAACAGGGCTGCTGTCCCCCACCTTGGTCAGCCCCGCCCTCCACTGCCGGCCACCCGATCCAAACCCGATCCAAAGGAGGATTCCTCGCAGGGAAAAGGTGCCAGCACAGAAAGCCCTGCCTGCCCACAGAGTGCCCAGGCTGTGCCACACACTGCACCTGAAAGCCAAACCTCACAAGCTTTCTGTCCTGGGAAACAGGGCTGCTGTCCCCCCTTTGGTCAGCCCCGCCCAGCCATTTTAGCAGCCCCCCCAAAACCCGATCCAAATGAGGATTCCTCGCAGGGAAAAGGTGCCAGCACAGAAAGCCCTGCCTGCCCACAGTGTGCCCAGGCTGCGCCACACACTGCACCTGAAAGCCAAACCTCACAAGCTTTCTGTCCCGGGAAACAGGGCTGCTGTCCCCCCTTTGGTCAGCCCCGCCCTGCCATTGCCGGCCACCCGATCCAAACCGGATCCAAATGAGGATTCCTCGCAGGGAAAAGGTGCCTGCACAGAAAGCCCTGCATGCCCACAGAGTGCCCAGGCTGTGCCACACACTGCACCTGAAAGCCAAACCTCACAAGCTTTCTGTCCCGGGAAACAGGGCTGCTGTCCCCCCTTTGGTCAGCCCCGCCCCGCCATTGTGGGCCAGCCGATCCAAACCCGATCCAAATGAGAATTCCTCGCAGGGAAAAGGTGCCAGCACAGAAAGCCCTGCCTGCCCACGGACACCCCAGGCTGCGCCACACACTGCACCTGAAAGCCAAACCTCACAAGCTTTCTGTCCCGGGAAACAGGGCTGCTGTCCCCCCTTTGGTCAGCCCCGCCCACCACTGCCGGCCACCCGATCCAAACCCGATCCAAATGAGGATTCCTCGCAGGGAAAAGGTGCCAGCACAGAAAGCCCTGCCTGCCCACGGACACCCCAGGCTGCGCCACACACTGCACCTGAAAGCCAAACCTCACAAGCTTTCTGTCCCGGGAAACAGGGCTGCTGTCCCCCATTTGGTCAGCCCCGCCCCGGCATTGACGGCCACCCGATCCAAACCCGATCCAAATGAGGATTCCTCGCAGGGAAAAGGTGCCAGCACAGAAAGCCCTGCCTGCCCACAGAGTACCCAGGCTGTGCCACACACTGCACCTGAAAGCCAAACCTCACAAGCTTTCTGTCCCGGGAAACAGGGCTGCTGTCCCCCCTTTAGTCAGCCCTGCCCCGCCATTTTAGCAGCCCCCCCAAAACCCGATCCAAATGAGAATTCCTCGCAGGGAAAAGGTGCCAGCACAGAAAGCCCTGCCTGCCCACGGAGTGCCAAGTCTGCGCCACACAATGCACCTGAAAGCCAAACCTCACAAGCTTTCTGTCCCGGGAAACAGGGCTGCTGCCCCCCGCTTGGTCAGCCCCGCCCACCACTGCCGGCCACCCGATCCAAACCCGATCCAAATGAGGATTCCTCGCAGGGAAAAGGTGCCAGCACAGAAAGCCCTGCCTGCCCACAGTGTGCCCAGGCTGCGCCACACACTGCACCTGAAAGCCAAACCTCACAAGCTTTCTGTCCCGGGAAACAGGGCTGCTGTCCCCCCTTTGGTCAGCCCCGCCCCGCCATTTTAGCAGCCCCCCCAAAACCCGATCCAAATGAGGATTCCTCGCAGGGAAAAGGTGCCAGCACAGAAAGCCCTGCCTGCCCACGGACACCCCAGGCTGCGCCACACACTGCACCTGAAAGCCAAACCTCACAAGCTTTCTGTCCCGGGAAACAGGGCTGCTGTCCCCCCTTTGGTCAGCCCCGCCCCGCCATTTGAGCAGCCCCCCAAAACCCGATCCAAATGAGGATTCCTCGCAGGGAAAAGGTGCCAGCACAGAAAGCCCTGCCTGCCCACAGAGTCCCCAGGCTGTGCCACACACTGCACCTGAAAGCCAAACCTCACAGGCTTTCTGTCCCGGGAAACAGGGCTGCTGTCCCCCACCTTGGTCAGCCCCGCCCACCACTGCCGGCCACCCGATCCAAACCCGATCCAAAGGAGGATTCCTCGCAGGGAAAAGGTGCCAGCACAGAAAGCCCTGCCTGTTCACGGACACCCCAGGCTGCGCCACACACTGCACCTGAAAGCCAAAACTCACAAGCTTTCTGTCCCGGGAAACAGGGCTGCTGTCCCCCCTTTGGTCAGCCCCGCCCCGCCATTGACGGCCACCCGATCCAAACCCGATCCAAAAGAGGATTCCTCGCAGGGAAAAGGTGCCAGCACAGAAAGCCCTGCCTGTTCACGGACACCCCAGGCTGCACCACACACTGCACCTGAAAGCCAAAACTCACATGCTTTCTGTCCCGGGAAACAGGGCTGCTGTCCCCCACCTTGGTCAGCCCCGCCCCGCCATTGGCGGCCACACAATCCAAACCCGATCCAAATGAGGATTCCTCGCAGGGAAAAGGTGCCACCACAGAAAGCCCTGCCTGCTCACGGACAACCCAGGCTGCGCCACACACTGCACCTGAAAGCCAAACCTCACAAGCTTTCTGTCCCGGGAAACAGGGCTGCTGTCCCCCCTTTGGTCAGCCCCGCCCCGCCATTGCCGGCCACCCGATCCAAACCCGATCCAAATGAGGATTCCTCGCAGGGAAAAGGTGCCAGCACAGAAAGCCCTGCCTGCCCACGGACACCCCAGGCTGCGCCACACACTGCACCTGAAAGCCAAACCTCACAAGCTTTCTGTCCCGGGAAACAGGGCTGCTGTCCCCCCTTCGGTCACCCCCGCCCCGCCATTTTAGCAGCCCCCGCAAAACCCGATCCAAATGAGGATTCCTCGCAGGGAAAAGGTGCCAGCACAGAAAGCCCTGCCTGCCCACAGAGTCCCCAGGCTGTGCCACACACTGCACCTGAAAGCCAAACCTCACAAGCTTTCTGTCCCGGGAAACAGGGCTGCTGTCCCCCCTTTGGTCAGCCCCGCCCCGGCATTGACGGCCACCCGATCCAAACCCGATCCAAATGAGGATTCCTCGCAGGGAAAAGGTGCCAGCACAGAAAGCCCTGCCTGCCCACAGAGTGCCCAGGCTGTGCCACACACTGCACCTGAAAGCCAAACCTCACAAGCTTTCTGTCCCGGGAAACAGGGCTGCTGTCCCCCCTTTGGTCAGCCCTGCCCCGCCATTTTAGCAGCCCCCCCAAAACCCGATCCAAATGAGAATTCCTCGCAGGGAAAAGGTGCCAGCACAGAAAGCCCTGCCTGCTCACGGACAACCCAGGCTGCGCCACACACTGCACCTGAAAGCCAAACCTCACAAGCTTTCTGTCCCGGGAAACAGGGCTGCTGTCCCCCCTTTGGTCAGCCTCGCCCTGCCATTGCCGGCCACCCGATCCAAACCGGATCCAAATGAGGATTCCTCGCAGGGAAAAGGTGCCAGCACAGAAAGCCCTGCCTGCCCACAGAGTGCCCAGGCTGTGCCACACACTGCACCTGAAAGCCAAACCTCACAGGCTTTCTGTCCCGGGAAACAGGGCTGCTGTCCCCCACCTTGGTCAGCCCCGCCCACCACTGCCGGCCACCCGATCCAAACCCGATCCAAAGGAGGATTCCTCGCAGGGAAAAGGTGCCAGCACAGAAAGCCCTGCCTGTTCACGGACACCCCAGGCTGCACCACACACTGCACCTGAAAGCCAAACCTCACAAGCTTTCTGTCCCGGGAAACAGGGCTGCTGTCCCCCCTTTGGTCAGCCCCGCCCCGCCATTTTAGCAGCCCCCCCAAAACCCGATCCAAATGAGGATTCCTCGCAGGGAAAAGGTGCCAGCACAGAAAGCCCTGCCTGCCCACAATGTGCACAGGCTGCGCCACACACTGCACCTGAAAGCCAAACCTCACAAGCTTTCTGTCCCGGGAAACAGGGCTGCTGTCCCCCCTTTGGTCAGCCCCGCCCACAACTGCCGGCCACCCGATCCAAACCCGATCCAAATGAGGATTCCTCGCAGGGAAAAGGTGCCACCACAGAAAGCCCTGCCTGCTCACGGACACCCCAGGCTGCGCCACACACTGCACCTGAAAGCCAAACCTCACAAGCTTTCTGTCCCGGGAAACAGGGCTGCTGTCCCCCCCCTTGGTCAGCCCCGCCCCGCCATTGCCGGCCACCCGACCCTAACCCGATCCAAATGAGGATTCCTCGCAGGGAAAAGGTGCCAGCACAGAAAGCCCTGCCTGCCCACGGACACCCCAGGCTGCGCCACACACTGCACCTGAAAGCCAAACCTCACAAGCTTTCTGTCCCGGGAAACAGGGCTGCTGTCCCCCCTTTGGTCACCCCCGCCCCGCCATTGCCGGCCACCCAATCCAAACCCGATCCAAATGAGGATTCCTCGCAGGGAAAAGGTGCCAGCACAGAAAGCCCTGCCTGCCCACAGAGTGCCCAGGCTGTGCCACACACTGCACCTGAAAGCCCAACCTCACAAGCTTTCTGTCCCGGGAAACAGGGCGGCTGTCCCCCCTTTGGTCAGCCCTGCCCCGCCATTTTAGCAGCCACCCCAAAACCCGATCCAAACGAGAATTCCTCGCAGGGAAAAGGTGCCAGCACAGAAAGCCCTGCCTGCCCACGGAGTGCCAAGTCTGCGCCACACACTGCACCTGAAAGCCAAACCTCACAAGCTTTCTGTCCCGGGAAACAGGGCTGCTGTCCCCCCTTTGGTCAGCCCCGCCCCGCCATTGACGGCCACCCGATCCAAACCCGATCCAAATGAGGATTCCTCGCAGGGAAAAGGTGCCACCACAGAAAGCCCTGCCTGCTCACGGACAACCCAGGCTGCGCCACACACTGCACCTGAAAGCCAAACCTCACAAGCTTTCTGTCCCGGGAAACAGGGCTGCTGTCCCCCCTTTGGTCAGCCTCGCCCTGCCATTGCCGGCCACCCAATCCAAACCGGATCCAAATGAGGATTCCTCGCAGGGAAAAGGTGCCAGCACAGAAAGCCCTGCCTGCCCACAGAGTGCCCAGGCTGTGCCACACACTGCACCTGAAAGCCAAACCTCACAGGCTTTCTGTCCCGGGAAACAGGGCTGCTGTCCCCCACCTTGGTCAGCCCCGCCCACCACTGCCGGCCACCCGATCCAAACCCGATCCAAAGGAGGATTCCTCGCAGGGAAAAGGTGCCAGCACAGAAAGCCCTGCCTGCTCACGGACACCCCAGGCTGCACCACACACTGCACCTGAAAGCCAAACCTCACAAGCTTTCTGTCCCGGGAAACAGGGCTGCTGTCCCCCCTTTGGTCAGCCCCGCCCCGCCATTTTAGCAGCCCCCCAAAACCCGATCCAAATGAGGATTCCTCGCAGGGAAAAGGTGCCAGCACAGAAAGCCCTGCCTGCCCACAATGTGCCCAGGCTGCGCCACACACTGCACCTGAAAGCCAAACCTCACAAGCTTTCTGTCCCGGGAAACAGGGCTGCTGTCCCCCTTCGGTCACCCCCGCCCCGCCATTTTAGCAGCCCCCCCAAAACCCGATCCAAATGAGGATTCCTCGCAGGGAAAAGGTGCCACCACAGAAAGCCCTGCCTGCTCACGGACACCCCAGGCTGCGCCACACACTGCACCTGAAAGCCAAACCTCACAAGCTTTCTGTCCCGGGAAACAGGGCTGCTGTCCCCCCCCTTGGTCAGCCCCGCCCCGCCATTGCCGGCCACCCGACCCTAACCCGATCCAAATGAGGATTCCTCGCAGGGAAAAGGTGCCAGCACAGAAAGCCCTGCCTGCCCACGGACACCCCAGGCTGCGCCACACACTGCACCTGAAAGCCAAACCTCACAAGCTTTCTGTCCCGGGAAACAGGGCTGCTGTCCCCCCTTTGGTCACCCCCGCCCCGCCATTGCCGGCCACCCAATCCAAACCCGATCCAAATGAGGATTCCTCGCAGGGAAAAGGTGCCAGCACAGAAAGCCCTGCCTGCCCACAGAGTGCCCAGGCTGTGCCACACACTGCACCTGAAAGCCCAACCTCACAAGCTTTCTGTCCCGGGAAACAGGGCGGCTGTCCCCCCTTTGGTCAGCCCTGCCCCGCCATTTTAGCAGCCACCCCAAAACCCGATCCAAACGAGAATTCCTCGCAGGGAAAAGGTGCCAGCACAGAAAGCCCTGCCTGCCCACGGACACCCCAGGCTGCGCCACACACTGCACCTGAAAGCCAAACCTCACAAGCTTTCTGTCCCGGGAAACAGGGCTGCTGTCCCCCCTTCGGTCACCCCCGCCCCGCCATTTTAGCAGCCCCCCCAAAACTCGATCCAAATGAGGATTCCTCGCAGGGAAAAGGTGCCAGCACAGAAAGCCCTGCCTGCCCACAGAGTGCCCAGGCTGTGCCACACACTGCACCTGAAAGCCAAACCTCACAAGCTTTCTGTCCCGGGAAACAGGGCTGCTGTCCCCCTTTGGTCAGCCCCGCCCCGGCATTGACGGCCACCCGATCCAAACCCGATCCAAATGAGGATTCCTCGCAGGGAAAAGGTGCCAGCACAGAAAGCCCTGCCTGCCCACAGAGTCCCCAGGCTGTGCCACACACTGCACCTGAAAGCCAAACCTCACAGGCTTTCTGTCCCGGGAAACAGGGCTGCTGCCCCCCACCTTGGTCAGCCCCGCCCACCACTGCCGGCCACCCGATCCAAACCCGATCCAAAGGAGGATTCCTCGCAGGGAAAAGGTGCCAGCACAGAAAGCCCTGCCTGCCCACAGAGTGCCCAGGCTGCGCCACACACTGCACCTGAAAGCCAAAACTCACAAGCTTTCTGTCCCGGGAAACAGAGCTGCTGTCCCCCCCCTTGGTCAGCCCCGCCCCGCCATTGCCGGCCACCCGATCCAAACCCGATCCAAATGAGGATTCCTCGCAGGGAAAAGGTGCCACCACAGAAAGCCCTGCCTGCTCACGGACAACCCAGGCTGCGCCACACACTGCACCTGAAAGCCAAACCTCAGAAGCTTTCTGTCCCGGGAAACAGGGCTGCTGTTCCCCCTTTGGTCAGCCCCGCCCTGCCATTGCCGGCCACCCGATCCAAACCCGATCTAAATGAGGATTCCTCGCAGGGAAAAGGTGCCAGCACAGAAAGCCCTGCCTGCCCACAGAGTGCCCAGGCTGTGCCACACACTGCACCTGAAAGCCAAACCTCACAAGCTTTCTGTCCTGGGAAACAGGGCTGCTGTCCCCCCTTTGGACACCCCCGCCCCGCCATTTTAGCAGCCCCCCCAAAACCCGATCCAAATGAGGATTCCTCGCAGGGAAAAGGTGCCAGCACAGAAAGCCCTGCCTGCCCACGGACACCCCAGGCTGCGCCACACACTGCACCTGAAAGCCAAACCTCACAAGCTTTCTGTCCCGGGAAACAGGGCTGCTGTCCCCCCTTTGGTCAGCCCCGCCCACCACTGCCGGCCACCCGATCCAAACCCGATCCAAAGGAGGATTCCTCGCAGGGAAAAGGTGCCAGCACAGAAAGCCCTGCCTGCCCACAGAGGGCCCAGGCTGTGCCACACACTGCACCTGAAAGCCAAACCTCACAAGCTTTCTGTCCCGGGAAACAGGGCTGCTGTCCCCCCTTTGGTCAGCCCCGCCCCGCCATTTGAGCAGCCCCCCCAAAACCCGATCCAAATGAGGATTCCTCGCAGGGAAAAGGTGCCAGCACAAAATGCCCTGCCTGCCCACAGTGTGCCCAGGCTTCGCCACACACTGCACCTGAAAGCCAAACCTCACAAGCTTTCTGTCCCGGGAAACAGGGCTGCTGTCCCCCCTTTGGTCAGCCCCGCCCACCACTGCCGGCCACCCGATCCAAACCCGATCAAAATGAGGATTCCTCGCAGGGAAAAGGTGCCAGCACAGAAAGCCCTGCCTGCCCACGGACACCCCAGGCTGCGCCACACACTGCACCTGAAAGCCAAACCTCACAAGCTTTCTGTCCCGGGAAACAGGGCTGCTGTCCCCCCTTTGGTCAGCCCTGCCCCGCCATTTTAGCAGCCCCCCCAAAACCCGATCCAAATGAGAATTCCTCGCAGGGAAAAGGTGCCAGCACAGAAAGCCCTGCCTGCCCACGGAGTGCCAAGTCTGCGCCACACACTGCACCTGAAAGCCAAACCTCACAAGCTTTCTGTCCCGGGAAACAGGGCTGCTGTTCCCCCGTTGGTCAGCCCCGCCCCGCCATTGACGGCCACCCGATCCAAACCCGATCCAAATGAGGATTCCTCGCAGGGAAAAGGTGCCAGCACAGGAAGCCCTGCCTGCCCACAGAGTGCCCAGGCTGTGCCACACACTGCACCTGAAAGCCAAACCTCACAAGCTTTCTGTCCCGGGAAACAGGGCTGCTGTCCCCCCTTTGGTCAGCCCCGCCCCGCCATTTTAGCAGCCCCCCCAAAACCCGATCCAAATGAGGATTCCTCGCAGGGAAAAGGTGCCAGCACAGAAAGCCCTGCCTGCCCACGGACACCCCAGGCTGCGCCACACACTGCACCTGAAAGCCAAACCTCACAAGCTTTCTGTCCCGGGAAACAGGGCTGCTGTCCCCCCTTTGGTCAGCCTCGCCCCGCCATTTGAGCAGTCCTCCCAAAACCCGATCCAAATGAGGATTCCTCGCAGGGAAAAGGTGCCAGCACAGAAAGCCCTGCCTGCCCACAGAGTCCCCAGGCTGTGCCACACACTGCACCTGAAAGCCAAACCTCACAGGCTTTCTGTCCCGGGAAACAGGGCTGCTGCCCCCCACCTTGGTCAGCCCCGCCCACCACTGCCGGCCACCCGATCCAAACCCGATCCAAAGGAGGATTCCTCGCAGGGAAAAGGTGCCAGCACAGAAAGCCCTGCCTGTTCACGGACACCCCAGGCTGCGCCACACACTGCACCTGAAAGCCAAAACTCACAAGCTTTCTGTCCCGGGAAACAGGGCTGCTGTCCCCCCCCTTGGTCAGCCCCGCCCCGCCATTGCCGGCCACCCGATCCAAACCCGATCCAAATGAGGATTCCTCGCAGGGAAAAGGTGCCACCACAGAAAGCCCTGCCTGCTCACGGACAACCCAGGCTGTGCCACACACTGCACCTGAAAGCCAAACCTCACAAGCTTTCTGTCCCGGGAAACAGGGCTGCTGTCCCCCCTTTGGTCAGCCCCGCCCTGCCATTGCCGGCCACCCGATCCAAACCCGATCCAAATGAGGATTCCTCGCAGGGAAAAGGTGCCAGCACAGAAAGCCCTGCCTGCCCACAGAGTGCCCAGGCTGTGCCACACACTGCACCTGAAAGCCAAACCTCACAAGCTTTCTGTCCCGGGAAACAGGGCTGCTGTCCCCCCTTTGGTCAGCCCCGCCCCGCCATTTTAGCAGACCCCCCAAAACCCGATCCAAATGAGGATTCCTCGCAGGGAAAAGGTGCCAGCACAGAAAGCCCTGCCTGCCCACAGAGTGCCCAGGCTGTGCCACACACTGCACCTGAAAGCCAAACCTCACAAGCTTTCTGTCCCGGGAAACAGGGCTGCTGTCCCCCCTTTGGTCAGCCCTGCCCCGCCATTTTAGCAGCCACCCAAAAACCCGATCCAAATGAGAATTCCTCGCAGGGAAAAGGTGCCAGCACAGAAAGCCCTGCCTGCCCACGGAGTGCCCAGGCTGCGCCACACACTGCACCTGAAAGCCAAACCTCACAAGCTTTCTGTCCCGGGAAACAGGGCTGCTGTCCCCCCTTTGGTCAGCCCTGCCCCGCCATTTTAGCAGCCCCCCCAAAACCCGATCCAAATGAGGATTCCTCGCAGGGAAAAGGTGCCAGCACAGAAAGCCCTGCCTGCCCACGGACACCCCAGGCTGCGCCACACACTGCACCTGAAAGCCAAACCTCACAAGCTTTCTGTCCCGGGAAACAGGGCTGCTGTCCCCCCTTTGGTCACCCCCGCCCACCACTGCCGGCCATCCGATCCAAACCCGATCCAAATGAGGATTCCTCGCAGGGAAAAGGTGCCAGCACAGAAAGCCCTGCCTGCCCACGGACACCCCAGGCTGCGCCACACACTGCACCTGAAAACCAAACCTCACAAGCTTTCTGTCCCAGGAAACAGGGCTGCTGTCCCCCCCCTTGGTCAGCCCCGCCCCGCCATTTTAGCAGCCCCCCCAAAACCCGATCAAAATGAGGATTCCTCGCAGGGAAAAGGTGCCAGCACAGAAAGCCCTGCCTGCCCACGGACACCCCAGGCTGCGCCACACACTGCACCTGAAAGCCAAACCTCACAAGCTTTCTGTCCCGGGAAACAGGGCTGCTGTCACCCCCCTTGGTCAACCCCGGGCCCGCCATTGCCGGCCACCCGATCCAAACCCGATCCAAATGAGGATTCCTCGCAGGGAAAAGGTGCCACCACAGAAAGCCCTGCCTGCTCACGGACACCCCAGGCTGCGCCACACACTGCACCTGAAAGCCAAACCTCACAAGCTTTCTGTCCCGGGAAACAGGGCTGCTGTCCTCCCTTTGGTCAGCCCCGCCCTGCCATTGCCGGCCACCCGATCCAAACCCGATCCAAATGAGGATTCCTCGCAGGGAAAAGGTGCCAGCACAGAAAGCCCTGCCTGCCCACAGAGTGCCCAGGCTGTGCCACACACTGCACCTGAAAGCCAAACCTCACAAGCTTTCTGTCGGGGAAACAGGGCTGCTGTCCCCCCTTTGGTCAGCCACGCCCCGCCATTTTAGCAGACCCCCAAAACCCGATCCAAATGAGGATTCCTCGCAGGGAAAAGGTGCCAGCACAGAAAGCCCTGCCTGCCCACGGACACCCCAGGCTGCGCCACACACTGCACCTGAAAGCCAAACCTCACAAGCTTTCTGTCCCGGGAAACAGGGCTGCTGTCCCCCACCTTGGTCAGCCCCGCCCCGCCATCGCCGGCCACCCGATCCAAACCCGATCCAAAGGAGGATTCCTCGCAGGGAAAAGGTGCCACCACAGAAAGCCCTGCCTGCTCACGGACATCCCAGGCTGCGCCACACACTGCACCTGAAAGCCAAACCTCACAAGCTTTCTGTCCCGGGAAACAGGGCTGCTGTCCACCCTTTGGGCAGCCCCGCCCCGCCATTGCCGGCCACCCGATCCAAACCCGATCCAAATGAGGATTCCTCGCAGGGAAAAGGTGCCAGCACAGAATGCCCTGCCTGCCCACGGACACCCCAGGCTGCGCCACACACTGCACCTGAAAGCCAAACCTCACAAGCTTTCTGTCCCGGGAAACAGGGCTGCTGTCCCCCCTTTGGTCAGCCCCGCCCACCACTGCCGGCCACCCGATCCAAACCCGATCCAAATGAGGATTCCTCGCAGGGAAAAGGTGCCAGCACAGAAAGCCCTGCCTGCCCACAGAGGGCCCAGGCTGTGCCACACACTGCACCTGAAAGCCAAACCTCACAAGCTTTCTGTCCCGGGAAACAGGGCTGCTGTCCCCCCTTTGGTCAGCCCCGCCCCGCCATTTGAGCAGCCCCCCCAAAACCCGATCCAAATGAGGATTCCTCGCAGGGAAAAGGTGCCAGCACAAAATGCCCTGCCTGCCCACAGTGTGCCCAGGCTGCGCCACACACTGCACCTGAAAGCCAAACCTCACAAGCTTTCTGTCCCGGGAAACAGGGCTGCTGTCCCCCCTTTGGTCAGCCCCGCCCCGCCATTTTAGCAGCCCCCCCAAAACCCGATCCAAATGAGGATTCCTCGCAGGGAAAAGGTGCCAGCACAGAAAGCCCTGCCTGCCCACGGACACCCCAGGCTGCGCCACACACTGCACCTGAAAGCCAAACCTCACAAGCTTTCTGTCCCGGGAAACAGGGCTGCTGTCCCCCCTTCGGTCAGCCCCGCCCCGCCATTTTAGCAGCCCCCCCAAAACTCGATCCAAATGAGGATTCCTCGCAGGGAAAAGGTGCCAGCACAGAAAGCCCTGCCTGCCCACAGAGTGCCCAGGCTGTGCCACACACTGCACCTGAAAGCCAAACCTCACAAGCTTTCTGTCCCGGGAAACAGGGCTGCTGTCCCCCCTTTGGTCAGCCCCGCCCCGGCATTGACGGCCACCCGATCCAAACCCGATCCAAATGAGGATTCCTCGCAGGGAAAAGGTGCCAGCACAGAAAGCCCTGCCTGCCCACAGAGTGCCCAGGCTGTGCCACACACTGCACCTGAAAGCCAAACCTCACAAGCTTTCTGTCCCGGGAAACAGGGCTGCTGTCCCCCCTTTGGTCAGCCCTGCCCCGCCATTTTAGCAGCCCCCCCAAAACCCGATCCAAATGAGAATTCCTCGCAGGGAAAAGGTGCCAGCACAGAAAGCCCTGCCTGCCCACGGACACCCCAGGCTGCGCCACACACTGCACCTGAAAGCCAAACCTCACAAGCTTTCTGTCCCGGGAAACAGGGCTGCTGTCCCCCCTTTGGTCAGCCCCGCCCACCACTGCCGGCCACCCGATCCAAACCCGATCCAAATGAGGATTCCTCGCAGGGAAAAGGTGCCAGCACAGAAAGCCCTGCCTGCCCACGGACACCCCAGGCTGCGCCACACACTGCACCTGAAAGCCAAACCTCACAAGCTTTCTGTCCCGGGAAACAGGGCTGCTGTCCCCCCTTTGGTCAGCACCGCCCCGCCATTTTAGCAGCCCCCCAAAACCCGATCCAATGAGGATTCCTCGCAGGAAAAGGTGCCAGCACAGAAAGCCCTGCCTGCCCACGGACACCCCAGGCTGCGCCACACACTGCACCTGAAAGCCAAACCTCACAAGCTTTCTGTCCCGGAAACAGGGCTGCTGTCCCCCCTTTGGTCAGCCCCGCCCACCACTGCCGGCCACCCGATCCAAACCCGATCCAAATGAGGATTCCTCGCAGGGAAAAGGTGCCAGCACAGAAAGCCTGCCTGCCCACAGAGTGCCAGGCTGTGCCACACACTGCACCTGAAAGCCAAACCTCACAAGCTTTCTGTCCCGGGAAACAGGGCTGCTGTCCCCCCTTTGGTCAGCCCCGCCCACCACTGCCGGCCACCCGATCCAAACCCGATCCAAATGAGGATTCCTCGCAGGGAAAAGGTGCCAGCACAGAAAGCCCTGCCTGCCCACGGACACCCCAGGCTGCGCCACACACTGCACCTGAAAGCCAAACCTCACAAGCTTTCTGTCCCGGGAAACAGGGCTGCTGTCCCCCCTTTGGTCAGCCCCGCCCCGCCATTTGAGCAGCCCACCCAAAACCCGATCCGAATGAGGATTCCTCGCAGGGAAAAGGTGCCAGCACAGAAAGCCCTGCCTGCCCACAGAGTCCCCAGGCTGTGCCACACACTGCACCTGAAAGCCAAACCTCACAGGCTTTCTGTCCCGGGAAACAGGGCTGCTGTCCCCCACCTTGGTCAGCCCCGCCCACCACTGCCGGCCACCCGATCCAAACCCGATCCAAAGGAGGATTCCTCGCAGGGAAAAGGTGCCAGCACAGAAAGCCCTGCCTGCCCACAGAGTGCCCAGGCTGTGCCACACACTGCACCTGAAAGCCAAACCTCACAAGCTTTCTGTCCCAGGAAACAGGGCTGCTGTCCCCCCTTTGGTCAGCCCCGCTCCACCATTGCCGGCCACCCGATCCAAACCGGATCCAAATGAGGATTCCTCGCAGGGAAAAGGTGCCAGCACAGAAAGCCCTGCCTGCCCACAGAGTGCCCAGGCTGTGCCACACACTGCACCTGAAAGCCAAACCTCACAAGCTTTCTGTCCCGGGAAACAGGGCTGCTGTCCCCCCCCTTGGTCAGCCCCGCCCCGCCATTTTAGCAGCCCCCCCAAAACCCGATCCAAATGAGGATTTCTCGCAGGGAAAAGGTGCCAGCACAGAAAGCCCTGCCTGCCCACGGACACCCCAGGCTGCGCCACACACTGCACCTGAAAGCCAAACCTCACAAGCTTTCTGTCCTGGGAAAAAGGGCTGCTGTCCCCCCCCTTGGTCAGCCCCGCCCACCACTGCCGGCCACACGATCCAAACCCGATCCAAATGAGGATTCCTCGCAGGGAAAAGGTGCCACCACAGAAAGCCCTGCCTGCTCACGGACAACCCAGGCTGCGCCACACACTGCACCTGAAAGCCAAACCTCACAAGCTTTCTGTCCCGGGAAACAGGGCTGCTGTCCCCCCTTTGGTCAGCCCCGCCCCGCCATTTTAGCAGCCCCCCCAAAACCCGATCCAAATGAAGATTCCTCGCAAGGAAAAGGTGCCAGCACAGAAAGCCCTGCCTGCCCACAGAGTGCCCAGGCTGTGCCACACACTGCACCTGAAAGCCAAACCTCACAAGCTTTCTGTCCCGGGAAACAGGGCTGCTGTCCCCCCTTTGGTCAGCCCCGCCCCGCCATTTTAGCAGCCCCCCCAAAACCCGATCCAAATGAGGATTCCTCGCAGGGAAAAGGTGCCAGCACAGAAAGCCCTGCCTGCCCACGGACACCCCAGGCTGCGCCACACACTGCACCTGAAAGCCAAACCTCACAAGCTTTCTGTCCCGGGAAACAGGGCTGCTGTCCCCCCTTTGGTCAGCCCCGCCCACCACTGCCGGCCACCCGATCCAAACCCGATCCAAATGAGGATTCCTCGCAGGGAAAAGGTGCCAGCACAGAAAGCCCTGCCTGCCCACAGAGTGCCCAGGCTGTGCCACACAATGCACCTGAAAGCCAAACCTCACAAGCTTTCTGTCCCGGGAAACAGGGCTGCTGTCCCCCCTTTGGTCAGCCCCGCCCCGCCATTTTAGCAGCCCCCCCAAAACCCGATCCAAATGAGGATTCCTCGCAGGAAAAAGGTGCCAGCACAGAAAGCCCTGCCTGCCCACAGAGTGCACAGGCTGTGCCACACACTGCACCTGAAAGCCAAACCTCACAAGCTTTCTGTCCCGGGAAACAGGGCTGCTGTCCCCCCTTTGGTCAGCCCCGCCCACCACTGCCGGCCACCCGATCCAAACCCGATCCAAATGAGGATTCCTCGATGGGAAAAGGTGCCAGCACAGAAAGCCCTGCCTGCCCACAGAGTGCCCAGGCTGTGCCACACACTGCACCTGAAAGCCAAACCTCACAAGCTTTCTGTCCCGGGAAACAGGGCTGCTGTCCACCCTTTGGGCAGCCCCGCCCCGCCATTGCCGGCCACCCGATCCAAACCCGATCCAAATGAGGATTCCTCGCAGGGAAAAGGTGCCAGCACAGAATGCCCTGCCTGCCCACGGACACCCCAGGCTGCGCCACACACTGCACCTGAAAGCCAAACCTCACAAGCTTTCTGTCCCGGGAAACAGGGCTGCTGTCCCCCCTTTGGTCAGCCCCGCCCACCATTGCCAGCCATCCGATCCAAACCCGATCCAAATGAGGATTCCTCGCAGGGAAAAGGTGCCAGCACAGAAAGCCCTGCCTGCCCACGGAGTGCCCAGGCTGCGCCACACACTGCACCTGAAAGCCAAACCTCACAAGCTTTCTGTCCCGGGAAACAGGGCTGCTGTCCCCCCTTTGGTCAGCCCCGCCCACCACTGCCGGCCACCCGATCCAAACCCGATCCAAATGAGGATTCCTCGCAGGGAAAAGGTGCCAGCACAGAAAGCCCTGCCTGCCCACAGAGGGCCCAGGCTGTGCCACACACTGCACCTGAAAGCCAAACCTCACAAGCTTTCTGTCCCGGGAAACAGGGCTGCTGTCCCCCCTTTGGTCAGCCCCGCCCCGCCATTTGAGCAGCCCCCCCAAAACCCGATCCAAATGAGGATTCCTCGCAGGGAAAAGGTGCCAGCACAAAATGCCCTGCCTGCCCACAGTGTGCCCAGGCTGCGCCACACACTGCACCTGAAAGCCAAACCTCACAAGCTTTCTGTCCCGGGAAACAGGGCTGCTGTCCCCCCTTTGGTCAGCCCCGCCCCGCCATTTTAGCAGACCCCCCAAAACCCGATCCAAATGAGGATTCCTCGCAGGGAAAAGGTGCCAGCACAGAAAGCCCTGCCTGCCCACGGACACCCCAGGCTGCGCCACACACTGCACCTGAAAGCCAAACCTCACAAGCTTTCTGTCCCGGGAAACAGGGCTGCTGTCCCCCCTTCGGTCACCCCCGCCCCGCCATTTTAGCAGCCCCCCCAAAACTCGATCCAAATGAGGATTCCTCGCAGGGAAAAGGTGCCAGCACAGAAAGCCCTGCCTGCCCACAGAGTGCCCAGGCTGTGCCACACACTGCACCTGAAAGCCAAACCTCACAAGCTTTCTGTCCCGGGAAACAGGGCTGCTGTCCCCCCTTTGGTCAGCCCTGCCCCGCCATTTTAGCAGCCCCCCCAAAACCCGATCCAAATGAGAATTCCTCGCAGGGAAAAGGTGCCAGCACAGAAAGCCCTGCCTGCCCACGGAGTGCCAAGTCTGCGCCACACACTGCACCTGAAAGCCAAACCTCACAAGCTTTCTGTCCCGGGAAACAGGGCTGCTGTCCCCCCTTTGGTCAGCCCCGCCCCGCCATTTTAGCAGCCCCCCCAAAACCCGATCCAAATGAGGATTCCTCGCAGGGAAAAGGTGCCAGCACAGAAAGCCCTGCCTGCCCACGGACACCCCAGGCTGCGCCACACACTGCACCTGAAAGCCAAACCTCACAAGCTTTCTGTCCCGGGAAACAGGGCTGCCGTCCCCCCTTTGGTCAGCCCCGCCCACCACTGCCGGCCACCCGATCCAAACCCGATCCAAATGAGGATTCCTCGCAGGGAAAAGGTGCCAGCACAGAAAGCCCTGCCTGCCCACGGACACCCCAGGCTGCGCCACACACTGCACCTGAAAGCCAAACCTCACAAGCTTTCTGTCCCGGGAAACAGGGCTGCTGTCCCCCCTTTGGTCAGCCCCGCACCGCCATTTTAGCAGCCCCCCCAAAACCCGATCCAAATGAGGATTCCTCGCAGGGAAAAGGTGCCAGCACAGAAAGCCCTGCCTGCCCACGGACACCCCAGGCTGCGCCACACACTGCACCTGAAAGCCAAACATCACAAGCTTTCTGTCCCGGGAAACAGGGCTGCTGTCCCCCCTTTGGTCAGCCCCGCCCCGGCATTGACGGCCACCCGATCCAAACCCGATCCAAATGAGGATTCCTCGCAGGGAAAAGGTGCCAGCACAGAAAGCCCTGCCTGCCCACAGAGTGCCCAGGCTGTGCCACACAATGCACCTGAAAGCCAAACCTCACAAGCTTTCTGTCCTGGGAAACAGGGCTGCTGTCCCCCCTTTGGTCAGCCCTGCCCCGCCATTTTAGCAGCCCCCCCAAAACCCGATCCAAATGAGAATTCCTCGCAGGGAAAAGGTGCCAGCACAGAAAGCCCTGCCTGCCCACGGAGAGCCAAGTCTGCGCCACACACTGCACCTGAAAGCCAAACCTCACAAGCTTTCTGTCCCGGGAAACAGGGCTGCTGTCCCCCCTTTGCTCAGCCCCACCCCGCCATTGACGGCCACACGATCCAAACCCGATCCAAATGAGGATTCCTCGCAGGGAAAAGGTAGCAGCAAAGGAAGCCCTGCCTGCCCACAATGTGCCCAGGCCTCGCCACACACTGCACCTGAAAGCCAAACCTCACAAGCTTTCTGTCCCGGGAAACAGGGCTGCTGTCCCCCCCCTTGGTCAGCCCCGCCCCGCCATTGCCGGCCACCCGATCCAAACCCGATCCAAATGAGGATTCCTCGCAGGGAAAAGGTGCCAGCACCGAAAGCCCTGCCTGCCCACAGAGTGCCCAGGCTGTGCCACACACTGCACCTGAAAGCCAAACCTCACAAGCTTTCTGTCCCGGGAAACAGGGCTGCTGTCCCCCCTTTGGTCAGCCCCGCCCACCACTGCCGGCCACCCGATCCAAACCCGATCCAAATGAGGATTCCTCGCAGGGAAAAGGTGCCAGCACAGAATGCCCTGCCTGCCCACGGAGTGCCAAGTCTGCGCGACACACTGCACCTGAAAGCCAAACCTCACAAGCTTTCTGTCCCGGGAAACAGGGCTGCTGTCCCCCACCTTGGTCAGCCCCGCCCACCACTGCCGGCCACCCGATCCAAACCCGATCCAAAGGAGGATTCCTCGCAGGGAAAAGGTGCCAGCACAGAAAGCCCTGCCTGTTCACGGACACCCCAGGCTGCGCCACACACTGCACCTGAAAGCCAAACCTCACAAGCTTTCTGTCCCGGGAAACAGGGCTGCTGTCCCCCCTTTGGTCAGCCCCGCCCTGCCATTGCCGGCCACCCGATCCAAACCGGATCCAAATGAGGATTCCTCGCAGGGAAAAGGTGCCTGCACAGAAAGCCCTGCCTGCCCACAAAGTGCCCAGGCTGTGCCACACACTGCACCTGAAAGCCAAACCTCACAAGCTTTCTGTCCCGGGAAACAGGGCTGCTGTCCCCCCTTTGGTCAGCCCCGCCCCGCCATTGTGGGCCACCCGATCCAAACCCGATCCAAATGAGAATTCCTCGCAGGGAAAAGGTGCCAGCACAGAAAGCCCTGCCTGGCCACGGACACCCCAGGCTGCGCCACACACTGCACCTGAAAGCCAAACCTCACAAGCTTTCTGTCCCGGGAAACAGGGCTGCTGTCCCCCCTTTGGTCAGCCCCGCACCGCCATTTTAGCAGCCCCCCCAAAACCCGATCCAAATGAGGATTCCTCGCAGGGAAAAGGTGCCAGCACAGAAAGCCCTGCCTGCCCACGGACACCCCAGGCTGCGCCACACACTGCACCTGAAAGCCAAACCTCACAAGCTTTCTGTCCCGGGAAACAGGGCTGCTGTCCCCCCTTTGGTCAGCCCCGCACCGCCATTTTAGCAGCCCCCCCAAAACCGATCCAAATGAGGATTCCTCGCAGGGAAAAGGTGCCAGCACAGAATGCCCTGCCTGCCCACGGAGTGCCAAGTCTGCGCGACACACTGCTCCTGAAAGCCAAACCTCACAAGCTTTCTGTCCCGGGAAACAGGGCTGCTGTCCCCCCTTTGGTCAGCCCCGCCCACCACTGCCGGCCACCCGATCCAAACCCGATGCAAATGAGGATTTCTCGCAGGGAAAAGGTGCCAGCACAGAAAGCCCTGCCTGCCCACAGAGTCCCCAGGCTGTGCCACACACTGCACCTGAAAGCCAAACCTCACAGGCTTTCTGTCCCGGGAAACAGGGCTGCTGTCCCCCCTTTGGTCAGCCCCGCCCAGCCATTTTAGCAGCCCCCCCAAAACCCGATCCAAATGAGGATTCCTCGCAGGGAAAAGGTGCCAGCACAGAAAGCCCTGCCTGCCCACAGTGTACCCAGGCTGCGCCACACACTGCACCTGAAAGCCAAACCTCACAAGCTTTCTGTCCCGGGAAACAGGGCTGCTGTCCCCCCCCTTGGTCAGCCCCGCCCCGCCATTGCCGGCCACCCGATCCAAACCCGATCCAAAGGAGGATTCCTCGCAGGGAAAAGGTGCCAGCACAGAAAGCCCTGCCTGCCCACGGACACCCCAGGCTGCGCCACACACTGCACCTGAAAGCCAAACCTCACAAGCTTTCTGTCCCGGGAAACAGGGCTGCTGTCCCCCCTTTGGTCAGCCCCGCCCTGCCATTGCCGGCCACCCGATCCAAACCGGATCCAAATGAGGATTCCTCGCAGGGAAAAGGTGCCTGCACAGAAAGCCCTGCCTGCCCACAGAGTGCCCAGGCTGTGCCACACACTGCACCTGAAAGCCAAACCTCACAAGCTTTCTGTCCCGGGAAACAGGGCTGCTGTCCCCCCTTTGGTCAGCCCCGCCCACCACTGCCGGCCACCCGATCCAAACCCGATCCAAATGAGGATTCCTCGCAGGGAAAAGGTGCCAGCACAGAAAGCCCTGCCTGCCCACGGACACCCCAGGCTGCGCCACACACTGCACCTGAAAGCCAAACCTCACAAGCTTTCTGTCCCGGGAAACAGGGCTGCTGTCCCA
>NW_026990736.1:0-52686 GCF_036250125.1 Pseudopipra pipra | reverse complement strand
TGTGAGGTTTGGCTTTCAGGTGCAGTGTGTGGCGCAGCCTGGGGTGTCCGTGGGCAGGCAGGGCTTTCTGTGCTGGCACCTTTTCCCTGCGAGGAATCCTCATTTGGGTGGGGTTTTGGGGGGGGCTGCTCAAATGGCGGGGGCGGGCTGACCGAAGGGGGGACAGCAGCCCTGTTTCCCGGGACAGAAAGCTTGTGAGGTTTGGCTTTCAGGTGCATTGTGTGGCACAGCCTGGGCACTCTGTGGGCAGGCAGGGCGTTCTGTGCTGGCACCTTTTCCCTGCGAGGAATCCTCATTTGGGTGGGGTTTGGATCGGGTGGCTGGCAATGGCGGGGCGGGGCTGAGCAAAGGGGGGACAGCAGCCCTGTTTCCCGGGACAGAAAGCTTGTGAGGTTTGGCTTTCAGGTGCAGTGTGTGGCGCAGCCTGGGCACACTGTGGGCAGGCAGGGCTTTCTGTGCTGGCACCTTTTCCCTGCGAGAAATCCTCATTTGGATCGGGTTTGGATCGGGTGGCCGGCAATGGCAGGGCGGGGCTGACCAAAGGGGGGACAGCAGCCCTGTTTCCCGGGACAGAAAGCTTGTGAGATTTGGCTTTCAGGTGCAGTGTGTGGCGCAGCCTGGGGTGTCCGTGGGCAGGCAGGGCTTTCTGTGCTGGCACCTTTTCCCTGCGAGGAATCCTCATTTGGATCGGGTTTGGATCGGGTGGCCGGCAATGGCGGGGCGGGGCTGACCAAGGGGGGGGACAGCAGCCCTGTTTCCCGGGACAGAAAGCTTGTGAGGTTTGGCTTTCAGGTGCAGTGTGTGGCGCAGCCTGGGCACACTGTGGGCAGGCAGGGCTTTCTGTGCTGGCACCTTTTCCCTGCGAGGAATCCTCATTTGGATCGGGTTTGGATCGGGTGGCCGTCAATGGCGGGGCGGGGCTGACCAAAGGGGGGACAGCAGCCCTGTTTCCCGGGACAGAAAGCTTGTGAGATTTGGCTTTCAGGTGCAGTGTGTGGCGCAGCCTGGGGTGTCCGTGGGCAGGCAGGGCTTTCTGTGCTGGCACCTTTTCCCTGCGAGGAATTCTCATTTGGATCGGGTTTTGGGGCGGCTGCTAAAATGGCGGGGCAGGGCTGACCAAAGGGGGGACAGCAGCCCTGTTTCCCGGGACAGAAAGCTTGTGAGGTTTGGCTTTCAGGTGCAGTGTGTGGCATAGCCTGGGCACTCTGTTGGCAGCCAGGGATTTCTGTGCTGGCACCTTTTCCCTGCGAGGAATCCTCATTTGGATCGGGTTTGGGTCCGGTGGCCGTCAATGCCGGGGCGGGGGCTGACCAAAGGGGGGGACAGCAGCCCTGTTTCCTCCCTGTTTCCCGGGACAGAAAGCTTGTGAGGTTTGGCTTTCAGGTGCAGTGTGTGGCACAACCTGGGCACTCTGTGGGCAGGCAGGGCTTTCTGTGCTGGCACCTTTTCCCTGCGAGGAATCCTCATTTGGGTCGAGTTTTGGGGGGGCTGCTCAAATGGCGGGGCGGGGCTGACCAAAGGGGGGACAGCAGCCCTGTTTCCCGGGACAGAAAGCTTGTGAGGTTTGGCTTTCAGGTGCAGTGTGTGGCGCAGCCTGGGGTGTCCGTGAGCAGGCAGCGCTTTCTGTACTGGTACATTTTCCCTGCGAGGAATCCTCATTTGGATCGGTTTTGGGGGGGCTGCTAAAATGGCGGGGCGGGGCTGACCAAGGGGGGGGACAGCAGCCCTGTTTCCCGGGACAGAAAGCTTGTGAGGTTTGGCTTTCAGGTGCAGTGTGTGGCACAGCCTGGGTAGTCTGTGGGCAGGCAGGGCTTTCTGTGCTGGCACCTTTTCCCTGCGAGGAATCCTCATTTGGATCGGGTTTGGATCGGGTGGCCGGCAGTGGTGGGCGGGGCTGACCAAAGGGGGGACAGCAGCCCTGTTTCCCGGGACAGAAAGCTTGTGAGGTTTGGCTTTCAGGTGCAGTGTGTGGCACAGCCTGGGTACTCTGTGGGCAGGCAGGGCGTTCTGTGCTGGCACCTTTTCCCTGCGAGGAATCCTCATTTGGATCGGGTTTGGATCGGGTGGCTGGCAATGGCGGGGCGGGGCTGAGCAAAGGGGGGACAGCAGCCCTGTTTCCCGGGACAGAAAGCTTGTGAGGTTTGGCTTTCAGGTGCAGTGTGTGGCGCAGCCTGGGCACACTGTGGGCAGGCAGGGCTTTCTGTGCTGGCACCTTTTCCCTGCGAGGAATCCTCATTTGGATCGGGTTTTGGGGGACTGCTAAAATGGCGGGGCGGGGCTGACCAGAGGGGGGACAGCAGCCCTGTTTCCCGGGACAGAAAGCTTGTGAGGTTTGGCTTTCAGGTGCAGTGTGTGGCGCAGCCTGGGGTGTCCGTGGGCAGGCAGGGCTTTCTGTGCTGGCACCTTTTCCCTGCGAGGAATCCTCATTTGGGTGGGGTTTTGGGGGGGCTGCTCAAATGGCGGGGCGGGCTGACCGAAGGGGGGACAGCAGCCCTGTTTCCCGGGACAGAAAGCTTGTGAGGTTTGGCTTTCAGGTGCATTGTGTGGCACAGCCTGGGCACTCTGTGGGCAGGCAGGGCGTTCTGTGCTGGCACCTTTTCCCTGCGAGGAATCCTCATTTGGGTGGGGTTTGGATCGGGTGGCTGGCAATGGCGGGGCGGGGCTGAGCAAAGGGGGGACAGCAGCCCTGTTTCCCGGGACAGAAAGCTTGTGAGGTTTGGCTTTCAGGTGCAGTGTGTGGCGCAGCCTGGGCACACTGTGGGCAGGCAGGGCTTTCTGTGCTGGCACCTTTTCCCTGCGAGAAATCCTCATTTGGATCGGGTTTGGATCGGGTGGCCGGCAATGGCAGGGCGGGGCTGACCAAAGGGGGGACAGCAGCCCTGTTTCCCGGGACAGAAAGCTTGTGAGATTTGGCTTTCAGGTGCAGTGTGTGGCGCAGCCTGGGGTGTCCGTGGGCAGGCAGGGCTTTCTGTGCTGGCACCTTTTCCCTGCGAGGAATCCTCATTTGGATCGGGTTTGGATCGGGTGGCCGGCAGTGGTGGGCGAGACTGACCAAGGGGGTGCAGCAGCCCTGTTTCCCGGGACAGAAAGCTTGTGAGGTTTGGCTTTCAGGTGCAGTGTGTGGCGCAGCCTGGGGTGTCCGTGGGCAGGCAGGGCTTTCTGTGCTGGCACTTTTTCCCTGCGAGGAATTCTCATTTGGATCGGGTTTTGGGGCGGCTGCTAAAATGGCGGGGCAGGGCTGACCAAAGGGGGGACAGCAGCCCTGTTTCCCGGGACAGAAAGCTTGTGAGGTTTGGCTTTCAGGTGCAGTGTGTGGCATAGCCTGGGCACTCTGTTGGCAGCCAGGGCTTTCTGTGCTGGCACCTTTTCCCTGCGAGGAATCCTCATTTGGATCGGGTTTGGGTCCGGTGGCCGTCAATGCCGGGGCGGGGCTGACCAAAGGGGGGACAGCAGCCCTGTTTCCCGGGACAGAAAGCTTGTGAGGTTTGGCTTTCAGGTGCAGTGTATGGCACAACCTGGGCACTCTGTGGGCAGGCAGGGCTTTCTGTGCTGGCACCTTTTCCCTGCGAGGAATCCTCATTTGGGTCGAGTTTTGGGGGGGCTGCTCAAATGGCGGGGCGGGGCTGACCAAAGGGGGGACAGCAGCCCTGTTTCCCGGGACAGAAAGCTTGTGAGGTTTGGCTTTCAGGTGCAGTCTGTGGCGCAGCCTGGGGTGTCCGTGAGCAGGCAGGGCTTTCTGTGCTGGCACCTTTTCCCTGCGAGGAATCCTCATTTGGATCGGTTTTGGGGGGGCTGCTAAAATGGCGGGGCGGGGCTGACCAAGGGGGGGGACAGCAGCCCTGTTTCCCGGGACAGAAAGCTTGTGAGGTTTGGCTTTCAGGTGCAGTGTGTGGCACAGCCTGGGCAGTCTGTGGGCAGGCAGGGCTTTCTGTGCTGGCACCTTTTCCCTGCGAGGAATCCTCATTTGGATCGAGTTTTGGGGGGGCTGCTAAAATGGCGGGGCGGGGGTGACCAAAGGGGGGACAGCAGCCCTGTTTCCCGGGACAGAAAGCTTGTGAGGTTTGGCTTTCAGGTGCAGTGTGTGGCGCAGCCTGGGCACACTGTGGGCAGGCAGGGCTTTTTGTGCTGGCACCTTTTCCCTGCGAGGAATCCTCATTTGGATCGGGTTTGGATCGGGTGGCCGGCAATGGCGGGGCGGGGCTGACTAAGGGGGGGGACAGCAGCCCTGTTTCCCGGGACAGAAAGCTTGTGAGGTTTGGCTTTCAGGTGCAGTGTGTGGCGCAGCCTGGGCACACTGTGGGCAGGCAGGGCTTTCTGTGCTGGCACCTTTTCCCTGCGAGGAATCCTCATTTGGATCGGGTTTGGATCGGGTGGCCGGCAATGGCGGGGCGGGGCTGACTAAGGGGGGGGACAGCAGCCCTGTTTCCCGGGACAGAAAGCTTGGGAGGTTTGGCTTTCAGGTGCAGTGTGTGGCGCAGCCTGGGGTGTCCGTGAACAGGCAGGGCTTTCTGTGCTGGCACCTTTTCCTGCGAGGAATCCTCATTTGGATCGGGTTTGGATCGGATGGCCGGCAGTGGTGGGCGGGGGTGACCAAAGGGGGGACAGCAGCCCTGTTTCCCGGGACAGAAAGCTTGTGAGGTTTGGCTTTCAGGTGCAGTGTGTGGCACAGCCTGGGCACTCTGTGGGCAGGCAGGGCTTTCTGTGCTGGCACCTTTTCCCTGCGAGGAATCCTCATTTGGATCGGGTTTTGGGGGGGCTGCTTAAATGGCGGGGCGGGGCTGACCAAAGGGGGAACAGCAGCCCTGTTTCCCGGGACAGAAAGCTTGTGAGGTTTGGCTTTCAGGTGCAGTGTGTGGCACCGCCTGGGGTGTCCGTGGGCAGGCAGGGCTTTCTGTGCTGGCACCTCTTCCCTGCGAGGAATCCTCATTTGGATCGGGTTTTGGGGGGGCTGCTCAAATGGCGGGGCGGGCTGACCGAAGGGGGGACAGCAGCCCTGTTTCCCGGGACAGAAAGCTTGTGAGGTTTGGCTTTCAGGTGCAGTGTGTGGCACAGCCTGGTCAGTCTGTGGGCAGGCAGGGCGTTCTGTGCTGGCACCTTTTTCCTGCGAGGAATCCTCATTTGGGTGGGGTTTGGATCGGGTGGCTGGCAATGGCGGGGCGGGGCTGAGCAAAGGGGGGACAGCAGCCCTGTTTCCCGGGACAGAAAGCTTGTGAGGTTTGGCTTTCAGGTGCAGTGCGTGGCGTAGCCTGGGCACACTGTGGGCAGGCAGGGCTTTCTGTGCTGGCACCTTTTCCCTGCGAGAAATCCTCATTTGGATCGGGTTTGGATCGGGTGGCCGGCAATGGCAGGGCGGGGCTGACCAAAGGGGGGACAGCAGCCCTGTTTCCCGGGACAGAAAGCTTGTGAGATTTGGCTTTCAGGTGCAGTGTGTGGCGCAGCCTGGGGTGTCCGTGGGCAGGCAGGGCTTTCTGTGCTGGCACCTTTTCCCTGCGAGGAATCCTCATTTGGATCGGGTTTGGATCGGGTGGCCGGCAATGGCGGGGCGGGGCTGACCAAGGGGGGGGACAGCAGCCCTGTTTCCCGGGACAGAAAGCTTGTGAGGTTTGGCTTTCAGGTGCAGTGTGTGGCGCAGCCTGGGCACACTGTGGGCAGGCAGGGCTTTCTGTGCTGGCACCTTTTCCCTGCGAGGAATCCTCATTTGGATCGGGTTTGGATCGGGTGGCCGGCAGTGGTGGGCGAGACTGACCAAGGGGGTGCAGCAGCCCTGTTTCCCGGGACAGAAAGCTTGTGAGGTTTGGCTTTCAGGTGCAGTGAGTGGCGCAGCCTGGTCACTCTGTGGGCAGGCAGGGCTTTCTGTGCTGGCACCTTTTCCCTGCGAGGAATCCTCATTTGGATTGGGTTTGGATCGGGTGGCCGTCAATGCCGGGGCGGGGCTGACCAAAGGGGGGACAGCAGCCCTGTTTCCCGGGACAGAAAGCTTGTGAGGTTTGGCTTTCAGGTGCAGTGTGTGGCGCAGCCTGGGGTGTCCGTGGGCAGGAAGGGCTTTCTGTGCTGGCACCTTTTCCCTGCGAGGAATCCTCATTTGGATCGGGTTTGGATCGGGTGGCCGGCAGTGGTGGGCGGGGCTGACCAAAGGGGGACAGCAGCCCTGTTTCCCGGGACAGAAAGCTTGTGAGGTTTGGCTTTCAGGTGCAGTGTGTGGCACAGCCTGGGTACTCTGTGGGCAGGCAGGGCGTTCTGTGCTGGCACCTTTTCCCTGCGAGGAATCCTCATTTGGATCGGGTTTGGATCGGGTGGCCGGCAATGGCGGGGCGGGGCTGACTAAGGGGGGGACAGCAGCCCTGTTTCCCGGGACAGAAAGCTTGTGAGGTTTGGCTTTCAGGTGCAGTGTGTGGCGCAGCCTGGGCACACTGTGGGCAGGCAGGGCTTTCTGTGCTGGCACCTTTTCCCTGCGAGGAATCCTCATTTGGATCGGGTTTTGGGGGGGCTGCTAAAATGGCGGGGCGGGGCTGACCAAAGGGGGGACAGCAGCCCTGTTTCCAGGGACAGAAAGCTTGTGAGGTTTGGCTTTCAGGTGCAGTGTGTGGCACAGCCTGGGCACTCTGTGGGCAGGCAGGGCTTTCTGTGCTGGCACCTTTTCCCTGCGAGGAATCCTCCTTTGGATCGGGTTTGGATCGGGTGGCCGGCAGTGGTGGGCGGGGGTGACGAAAGGGGGGACAGCAGCCCTGTTTCCCGGGACAGAAAGCTTGTGAGGTTTGGCTTTCAGGTGCAGTGTGTGGCGCAGCCTGGGGTGTCCGTGGGCAGGTAGGGCTTTCTGTGCTGGCACCTTTTCCCTGCGAGAAATCCTCATTTGGATCGGGTTTCGATATGGTGGCCGGCAATGGTGGGCGGGGCTGACCAAAGGGGGGACAGCAGCCCTGTTTCCCGGGACAGAAAGCTTGTGAGGTTTGGCTTTCAGGTGCAGTGTGTGGCGCAGCCTGGGCACACTGTGGGCAGACAGGGCTTTCTGTGCTGGCACCTTTTCCCTGCGAGGAATCCTCATTTGGATCGGGTTTGGATCGGGTGGCCGGCAGTGGTGGGCGGGGCTGACCAAAGCGGGGACAGCAGCCCTGTTTCCCGGGACAGAAAGCTTGTGAGGTTTGGCTTTCAGGTGCAGTGTGTGGGCACAGTCTGGGCACTCTGTGGGCAGGCAGGGCTTTCTGTGCTGGCACCTTTTCCCTGCGAGGAATTCTCTTTTGGAACGGGTTTGGATCGGGTGGCCAACAATGGCGGGGCGGGGGTGACCAAAGGGGGGACAGCAGCTCTGTTTCCCGGGACAGAAAGCTTGTGAGGTTTGGCTTTCAGGTGCAGTGTGTGGCACAGCCTGGGCACTCTGTGGGCAGGCAGGGCTTTCTGTGCTGGCACCTTTTCCCTGCGAGGAATCCTCATTTGGATCGGGTTTGGATCGGATGGCCGGCAGTGGTGGGCGGGGGTGACCAAAGGGGGGACAGCAGCCCTGTTTCCCGGGACAGAAAGCTTGTGAGGTTTGGCTTTCAGGTGCAGTGTGTGGCGCAGCCTGGGGTGTCCGTGGGCAGGAAGGGCTTTCTGTGCTGGCACCTTTTCCCTGCGAGGAATCCTCATTTGGATCGGGTTTGGATCGGGTGGCCGGCAGTGGTGGGCGGGGCTGACCAAGGGGAGGGACAGCAGCCCTGTTTCCCGGGACAGAAAGCTTGTGAGGTTTGGCTTTCAGGTGCAGTGTGTGGCACAGCCTGGGGTGTCCGTGGGCAGGCAGGGCTTTCTGTGCTGGCACCTCTTCCCTGCGAGGAATCCTCATTTGGATCGGGTTTTGGGGGGGCTGCTCAAATGGCGGGGCGGGCTGACCGAAGGGGGGACAGCAGCCCTGTTTCCCGGGACAGAAAGCTTGTGAGGTTTGGCTTTCAGGTGCAGTGTGTGGCACAGCCTGGTCACTCTGTGGGCAGGCAGGGCGTTCTGTGCTGGCACCTTTTTCCTGCGAGGAATCCTCATTTGGGTGGGGTTTGGATCGGGTGGCTGGCAATGGCGGGGCGGGGCTGAGCAAAGGGGGGACAGCAGCCCTGTTTCCCGGGACAGAAAGCTTGTGAGGTTTGGCTTTCAGGTGCAGTGCGTGGCGCAGCCTGGGCACACTGTGGGCAGGCAGGGCTTTCTGTGCTGGCACCTTTTCCCTGCGAGAAATCCTCATTTGGATCGGGTTTGGATCGGGTGGCCGGCAATGGCGGGGCGGGGCTGACCAAAGGGGGGACAGCAGCCCTGTTTCCCGGGACAGAAAGCTTGTGAGATTTGGCTTTCAGGTGCAGTGTGTGGCGCAGCCTGGGGTGTCCGTGGGCAGGCAGGGCTTTCTGTGCTGGCACCTTTTCCCTGCGAGGAATCCTCATTTGGATCGGGTTTGGATCGGGTGGCCGGCAATGGCGGGGCGGGGCTGACCAAGGGGGGGGACAGCAGCCCTGTTTCCCGGGACAGAAAGCTTGTGAGGTTTGGCTTTCAGGTGCAGTGTGTGGCGCAGCCTGGGCACACTGTGGGCAGGCAGGGCTTTCTGTGCTGGCACCTTTTCCCTGCGAGGAATCCTCATTTGGATCGGGTTTGGATCGGGTGGCCGGCAATGGCGGGGCGGGGCTGACCAAAGGGGGGACAGCAGCCCTGTTTCCCGGGACAGAAAGCTTGTGAGGTTTGGCTTTCAGGTGCAGTGTGTGGCGCAGCCTGGGGTGTCCGTGAGCAGGCAGGGCTTTCTGTGCTGGCACCTTTTCCCTGCGAGGAATCCTCATTTGGATCGGTTTTGGGGGGGCTGCTCAAATGGCGGGGAGGGGGTGACCAAAGGGGGGACAGCAGCCCTGTTTCCCGGGACAGAAAGCTTGTGAGGTTTGGCTTTCAGGTGTAGTGTGTGGCACAGCCTGGGCAGTCTGTGGGCAGGCAGGGCTTTCTGTGCTGGCACCTTTTCCCTGCGAGGAATCCTCATTTGGATCGAGTTTTGGGGGGGCTGCTAAAATGTTGGGGCGGGGCTGACCAAAGGGGGGACAGCAGCCCTGTTTCCCGGGACAGAAAGCTTGTGAGGTTTGGCTTTCAGGTGCAGTGTGTGGCACAGCCTGGGCACTCTGTGGGCAGGCAGGGCTTTCTGTGCTGGCACCTTTTCCCTGCGAGGAATCCTCATTTGGATCGGGTTTGGATCGGGTGGCCGGCAGTGGTGGGCGGGGCTGACCAAAGGGGGGACAGCAGCCCTGTTTCCCGGGACAGAAAGCTTGTGAGGTTTGGCTTTCAGGTGCAGTGTGTGGCGCAGCCTGGGGTGTCCGTGGGCAGGCAGGGCTTTCTGTGCTGGCACCTTCTCCCTGCGAGAAATCCTCATTTGGATCGGGTTTGGATCGGGTGGCCGGCAATGGTGGGCGGGGCTGACCAAAGGGGGGGACAGCAGCCCTGTTTCCCGGGACAGAAAGCTTGTGAGGTTTGGCTTTCAGGTGCAGTGTGTGGCGCAGCCTGGGGTGTCCGTGGGCAGGCAGGGCTTTCTGTGCTGGTACCTTTTCCCTGCGAGGAATCCTCATTTGGATCGGGTTTTTGGGGGGGCTGCTAAAATGGCGGGGCGGGGCTGACCAAAGGGGGGACAGCAGCCCTGTTTCCCGGGACAGAAAGCTTGTGAGGTTTGGCTTTCAGGTGCAGTGTGTGGCGCAGCCTGGGGTGTCCGTGGGCAGGCAGGGCTTTCTGTGCTGGTACCTTTTCCCTGCGAGGAATCCTCATTTGGATCGGGTTTGGGGGGGCTGCTAAAATGGCGGGGCGGGGCTGACCAAGGGGGGGGGACAGCAGCCCTGTTTCCCGGGACAGAAAGCTTGGGAGGTTTGGCTTTCAGGTGCAGTGTGTGGCACAGCCTGGGGTGCCCGTGAACAGGCAGGGCTTTCTGTGCTGGCACCTTTTCCCTGCGAGGAATCCTCATTTGGATCGGGTTTTGGGGGGGCTGCTAAAATGGCGGGGCGGGGCTGACCAAAGGGGGGACAGCAGCCCTGTTTCCCGGGACAGAAAGCTTGTGAGGTTTGGCTTTCAGGTGCATTGTGTGGCACAGCCTGGGCACTCTGTGGGCAGGCAGGGCTTTCTGTGCTGGCACCTTTTCCCTGCGAGGAATCCTCATTTGGATCGGGTTTGGATCGGGTGGCCGGCAGTGGTGGGCGGGGCTGACCAAGCGCGGAGCAGCAGCCCTGTTTCCCGGGACAGAAAGCTTGTGAGGTTTGGCTTTCAGGTGCAGTGTGTGGCGCAGCCAGGGCACATTGTGGGCAGGCAGGGCTTTCTGTGCTGGCACCTTTTCCCTGCGAGGAATCCTCATTTGGATCGGGTTTGGATCGGGTGGCCGGCAGTGGTGGGCGGGGCTGACCAAGGGGGGGGACAGCAGCCCTGTTTCCCGGGACAGAAAGCTTGTGAGGTTTGGCTTTCAGGTGCAGTGTGTGGCGCAGCCTGGGGTGTCCGTGGGCAGGCAGGGCTTTCTGTGCTGGCACCTTTTCCCTGCGAGGAATCCTCATTTGGATCGGGTTTTGGGGGGGCTGCTCAAATGGCGGGGCGGGCTGACCGAAGGGGGGACAGCAGCCCTGTTTCCCGGGACAGAAAGCTTGTGAGGTTTGGCTTTCAGGTGCATTGTGTGGCACAGCCTGGGCACTCTGTGGGCAGGCAGGGCGTTCTGTGCTGGCACCTTTTCCCTGCGAGGAATCCTCATTTGGGTGGGGTTTGGATCGGGTGGCTGGCAATGGCGGGGCGGGGCTGAGCAAAGGGGGGACAGCAGCCCTGTTTCCCGGGACAGAAAGCTTGTGAGGTTTGGCTTTCAGGTGCAGTGTGTGGCGCAGCCTGGGCACACTGTGGGCAGGCAGGGCTTTCTGTGCTGGCACCTTTTCCCTGCGAGAAATCCTCATTTGGATCGGGTTTGGATCGGGTGGCCGGCAATGGCAGGGCGGGGCTGACCAAAGGGGGGACAGCAGCCCTGTTTCCCGGGACAGAAAGCTTGTGAGATTTGGCTTTCAGGTGCAGTGTGTGGCGCAGCCTGGCGTGTCCGTGGGCAGGCAGGGCTTTCTGTGCTGGCACCTTTTCCCTGCGAGGAATCCTCATTTGGATCGGGTTTGGATCGGGTGGCCGGCAATGGCGGGGCGGGGCTGACCAAGGGGGGGGACAGCAGCCCTGTTTCCCGGGACAGAAAGCTTGTGAGGTTTGGCTTTCAGGTGCAGTGTGTGGCGCAGCCTGGGCACACTGTGGGCAGGCAGGGCTTTCTGTGCTGGCACCTTTTCCCTGCGAGGAATCCTCATTTGGATCGGGTTTGGATCGGGTGGCCGTCAATGGCGGGGCGGGGCTGACCAAAGGGGGGACAGCAGCCCTGTTTCCCGGGACAGAAAGCTTGTGAGATTTGGCTTTCAGGTGCAGTGTGTGGCGCAGCCTGGGGTGTCCGTGGGCAGGCAGGGCTTTCTGTGCTGGCACCTTTTCCCTGCGAGGAATTCTCATTTGGATCGGGTTTTGGGGCGGCTGCTAAAATGGCGGGGCAGGGCTGACCAAAGGGGGGACAGCAGCCCTGTTTCCCGGGACAGAAAGCTTGTGAGGTTTGGCTTTCAGGTGCAGTGTGTGGCATAGCCTGGGCACTCTGTTGGCAGCCAGGGATTTCTGTGCTGGCACCTTTTCCCTGCGAGGAATCCTCATTTGGATCGGGTTTGGGTCCGGTGGCCGTCAATGCCGGGGCGGGGCTGACCAAAGGGGGGACAGCAGCCCTGTTTCCCGGGACAGAAAGCTTGTGAGGTTTGGCTTTCAGGTGCAGTGTGTGGCACAACCTGGGCACTCTGTGGGCAGGCAGGGCTTTCTGTGCTGGCACCTTTTCCCTGCGAGGAATCCTCATTTGGGTCGAGTTTTGGGGGGGCTGCTCAAATGGCGGGGCGGGGCTGACCAAAGGGGGGGACAGCAGCCCTGTTTCCCGGGACAGAAAGCTTGTGAGGTTTGGCTTTCAGGTGCAGTGTGTGGCGCAGCCTGGGGTGTCGGTGAGCAGGCAGCGCTTTCTGTACTGGTACATTTTCCCTGCGAGGAATCCTCATTTGGATCGGTTTTGGGGGGGCTGCTAAAATGGCGGGGCGGGGCTGACCAAGGGGGGGGGACAGCAGCCCTGTTTCCCGGGACAGAAAGCTTGTGAGGTTTGGCTTTCAGGTGCAGTGTGTGGCACAGCCTGGGTAGTCTGTGGGCAGGCAGGGCTTTCTGTGCTGGCACCTTTTCCCTGCGAGGAATCCTCATTTGGATCGGGTTTGGATCGGGTGGCCGGCAGTGGTGGGCGGGGCTGACCAAAGGGGGGACAGCAGCCCTGTTTCCCGGGACAGAAAGCTTGTGAGGTTTGGCTTTCAGGTGCAGTGTGTGGCACAGCCTGGGTACTCTGTGGGCAGGCAGGGCGTTCTGTGCTGGCACCTTTTCCCTGCGAGGAATCCTCATTTGGATCGGGTTTGGATCGGGTGGCTGGCAATGGCGGGGCGGGGCTGAGCAAAGGGGGGACAGCAGCCCTGTTTCCCGGGACAGAAAGCTTGTGAGGTTTGGCTTTCAGGTGCAGTGTGTGGCGCAGCCTGGGCACACTGTGGGCAGGCAGGGCTTTCTGTGCTGGCACCTTTTCCCTGCGAGGAATCCTCATTTGGATCGGGTTTGGATCGGGTGGCCGGCAATGGCGGGGCGGGGCTGACTAAGGGGGGGGACAGCAGCCCTGTTTCCCGGGACAGAAAGCTTGTGAGGTTTGGCTTTCAGGTGCAGTGTGTGGCGCAGCCTGGGCACACTGTGGGCAGGCAGGGCTTTCTGTGCTGGCACCTTTTCCCTGCGAGGAATCCTCATTTGGATCGGGTTTTGGGGGACTGCTAAAATGGCGGGGCGGGGCTGACCAGAGGGGGGACAGCAGCCCTGTTTCCCGGGACAGAAAGCTTGTGAGGTTTGGCTTTCAGGTGCAGTGTGTGGCGCAGCCTGGGGTGTCCGTGGGCAGGCAGGGCTTTCTGTGCTGGCACCTTTTCCCTGCGAGGAATCCTCATTTGGATCGGGTTTGGATCGGGTGGACGGCAATGGCGGGGCGGGGCTGACCAAAGGGGGGATAGCAGCCCTGTTTCCCGGGACAGAAAGCTTGTGAGGTTTGGCTTTCAGGTGCAGTGTGTGGCACAGCCTGGGCAGTCTGTGGGCAGGCAGGGCTTTCGGTGCTGGCACCTTTTCCCTGCGAGGAATCCTCATTTGGATCTGGTGGCCGGCAGTGGTGGGCGGGGCTGACCAAGGTGGGGGACAGCAGCCCTGTTTCCCGGGACAGAAAGCTTGTGAGGTTTGGCTTTCAGGTGCAGTGTGTGGCGCAGCCTGGGGTGTCCGTGAACAGGCAGGGCTTTCTGTGCTGGCACTTTTTCCCTGCGAGGAATCCTCATTTGGATCGGGTTTGGATCGGATGGCCGGCAGTGGTGGGCGGGGCTGACCAAAGGGGGGACAGCAGCCCTGTTTCCCGGGACAGAAAGCTTGTGAGGTTTGGCTTTCAGGTGCAGTGTGTGGCGCAGCCTGGGGTGTCCGTGGGCAGGCAGGGCTTTCTGTGCTGGCACCTTTTCCCTGCGAGGAATTCTCATTTGGATCGGGTTTTGGGGCGGCTCCTAAAATGGCGGGGCAGGGCTGACCAAAGGGGGGATAGCAGCCCTGTTTCCCGGGACAGAAAGCTTGGGAGGTTTGGCTTTCAGTTGCAGTGTGTGGCATAGCCTGGGCACTCTGTTGGCAGCCAGGGCTTTCTGTGCTGGCACCTTTTCCCTGCGAGGAATCCTCATTTGGATCGGGTTTGGGTCCGGTGGCCGTCAATGCCGGGGCGGGGCTGACCAAAGGGGGGACAGCAGCCCTGTTTCCCGGGACAGAAAGCTTGTGAGGTTTGGCTTTCAGGTGCAGTGTGTGGCACAACCTGGGCACTCTGTGGGCAGGCAGGGCTTTCTGTGCTGGCACCTTTTCCCTGCGAGGAATCCTCATTTGGGTCGAGTTTTGGGGGGGCTGCTCAAATGGCGGGGCGGGGCTGACCAAAGGGGGGACAGCAGCCCTGTTTCCCGGGACAGAAAGCTTGTGAGGTTTGGCTTTCAGGTGCAGTGTGTGGCGCAGCCTGGGGTGTCCGTGAGCAGGCAGGGCTTTCTGTGCTGGCACCTTTTCCCTGCGAGGAATCCTCATTTGGATCGAGTTTTGGGGGGGCTGCTAAAATGGCGGGGCGGGGGTGACCAAAGGGGGGACAGCAGCCCTGTTTCCCGGGACAGAAAGCTTGTGAGGTTTGGCTTTCAGGTGCAGTGTGTGGCACAGCCTGGGCACTCTGTGGGCAGGCAGGGCTTTCTGTGCTGGCACCTTTTCCCTGCGAGGAATCCTCATTTGGATCGGGTTTGGATCGGGTGGCCGGCAGTGGTGGGCGGGGCTGACCAAAGGGGGGACAGCAGCCCTGTTTCCCGGGACAGAAAGCTTGTGAGGTTTGGCTTTCAGGTGCAGTGTGTGGCGCAGCCTGGGCACACTGTGGGCAGGCAGGGCTTTTTGTGCTGGCACCTTTTCCCTGCGAGGAATCCTCATTTGGATCGGGTTTGGATCGTGTGGTCGGCAGTGGTGGGCGGGGCTGACCAAGCGGGGAGCAGCAGCCCTGTTTCCCGGGACAGAAAGCTTGTGAGGTTTGGCTTTCAGGTGCAGTGTGTGGCGCAGCCAGGGCACATTGTGGGCAGGCAGGGCTTTCTGTGCTGGCACCTTTTCCCTGCGAGGAATCCTCATTTGGATCGGGTTTGGATCGGGTGGCCGGCAGTGGTGGGCGGGGCTGACCAAGGGGGGGGACAGCAGCCCTGTTTCCCGGGACAGAAAGCTTGTGAGATTTGGCTTTCAGGTGCAGTGTGTGGCGCAGCCTGGGGTGTCCGTGGGCAGGCAGGGCTTTCTGTGCTGGCACCTTTTCCCTGCGAGGAATCCTCATTTGGATCGGGTTTGGATCGGGTGGCCGGCAATGGCGGGGCGGGGCTGACCAAGGGGGGGGACAGCAGCCCTGTTTCCCGGGACAGAAAGCTTGTGAGGTTTGGCTTTCAGGTGCAGTGTGTGGCGCAGCCTGGGCACACTGTGGGCAGGCAGGGCTTTCTGTGCTGGCACCTTTTCCCTGCGAGGAATCCTCATTTGGATCGGGTTTGGATCGGGTGGCCGGCAGTGGTGGGCGAGACTGACCAAGGGGGTGCAGCAGCCCTGTTTCCCGGGACAGAAAGCTTGTGAGGTTTGGCTTTCAGGTGCAGTGAGTGGCGCAGCCTGGTCACTCTGTGGGCAGGCAGGGCTTTCGGTGCTGGCACGTTTTCCCTGCGAGGAATCCTCATTTGGATCGGGTTTTGGGGGGGCTGCTAAAATGGCGGGGCGGGGCTGACCAAAGGGGGGACAGCAGCCCTGTTTCCCGGGACAGAAAGCTTGTGAGGTTTGGCTTTCAGGTGCAGTGTGTGGCGCAGCCTGGGGTGTCCGTGAACAGGCAGGGCTTTCTGTGCTGGTACCTTTTCCCTGCGAGGAATCCTCATTTGGATCGGGTTTGGATCGGGTGGCCGGCAGTGGTGGGCGGGGCTGACCAAGAGGGGGGTCAGCAGCCCTGTTTCCCGGGACAGAAAGCTTGTGAGGTTTGGCTTTCAGGTGCAGTGTGTGGCGCAGGCTGGGCACATTGTGGGCAGGCAGGGCTTCCTGTGCTGGCACCTTTTCCCTGCGAGGAATCCTCATTTGGATCGGGTTTGGATCGGGTGGCCGTCAATGGCGGGGCGGGGCTGACCAAAGGGGGGACAGCAGCCCTGTTTCCCGGGACAGAAAGCTTGTGAGGTTTGGCTTTCAGGTGCAGTGTGTGGCGCAGCCTGGGGTGTCCGTGGGCAGGCAGGGCTTTCTGTGCTGGCACTTTTTCCCTGCGAGGAATTCTCATTTGGATCGGGTTTTGGGGCGGCTGCTAAAATGGCGGGGCAGGGCTGACCAAAGGGGGGACAGCAGCCCTGTTTCCCGGGACAGAAAGCTTGTGAGGTTTGGCTTTCAGGTGCAGTGTGTGGCATAGCCTGGGCACTCTGTTGGCAGCCAGGGCTTTCTGTGCTGGCACCTTTTCCCTGCGAGGAATCCTCATTTGGATCGGGTTTGGGTCCGGTGGCCGTCAATGCCGGGGCGGGGCTGACCAAAGGGGGGACAGCAGCCCTGTTTCCCGGGACAGAAAGCTTGTGAGGTTTGGCTTTCAGGTGCAGTGTATGGCACAACCTGGGCACTCTGTGGGCAGGCAGGGCTTTCTGTGCTGGCACCTTTTCCCTGCGAGGAATCCTCATTTGGGTCGAGTTTTGGGGGGGCTGCTCAAATGGCGGGGCGGGGCTGACCAAAGGGGGGACAGCAGCCCTGTTTCCCGGGACAGAAAGCTTGTGAGGTTTGGCTTTCAGGTGCAGTGTGTGGCGCAGCCTGGGGTGTCCGTGAGCAGGCAGGGCTTTCTGTGCTGGCACCTTTTCCCTGCGAGGAATCCTCATTTGGATCGGTTTTGGGGGGGCTGCTAAAATGGCGGGGCGGGGCTGACCAAGGGGGGGGACAGCAGCCCTGTTTCCCGGGACAGAAAGCTTGTGAGGTTTGGCTTTCAGGTGCAGTGTGTGGCACAGCCTGAGCAGTCTGTGGGCAGGCAGGGCTTTCTGTGCTGGCACCTTTTCCCTGCGAGGAATCCTCATTTGGATCGAGTTTTGGGGGGGCTGCTAAAATGGCGGGGCGGGGGTGACCAAAGGGGGGACAGCAGCCCTGTTTCCCGGGACAGAAAGCTTGTGAGGTTTGGCTTTCAGGTGCAGTGTGTGGCACAGCCTGGGCACTCTGTGGGCAGGCAGGGCTTTCTGTGCTGGCACCTTTTCCCTGCGAGGAATCCTCATTTGGATCGGGTTTGGATCGGGTGGCCGGCAGTGGTGGGCGGGGCTGACCAAAGGGGGGACAGCAGCCCTGTTTCCCGGGACAGAAAGCTTGTGAGGTTTGGCTTTCAGGTGCAGTGTGTGGCGCAGCCTGGGCACACTGTGGGCAGGCAGGGCTTTTTGTGCTGGCACCTTTTCCCTGCGAGGAATCCTCATTTGGATCGGGTTTGGATCGGGTGGCCGGCAATGGCGGGGCGGGGCTGACTAAGAGGGGGGACAGCAGCCCTGTTTCCCGGGACAGAAAGCTTGTGAGGTTTGGCTTTCAGGTGCAGTGTGTGGCGCAGCCTGGGCACACTGTGGGCAGGCAGGGCTTTCTGTGCTGGCACCTTTTCCCTGCGAGGAATCCTCATTTGGATCGGGTTTGGATCGGGTGGCCGGCAATGGCGGGGCGGGGCTGACTAAGGGGGGGGACAGCAGCCCTGTTTCCCGGGACAGAAAGCTTGTGAGGTTTGGCTTTCAGGTGCAGTGTGTGGCGCAGCCTGGGCACACTGTGGGCAGGCAGGGCTTTCTGTGCTGGCACCTTTTCCCTGCGAGGAATCCTCATTTGGATCGGGTTTTGGGGGACTGCTAAAATGGCGGGGCGGGGCCGACCAAAGGGGGGACAGCAGCCCTGTTTCCCGGGACAGAAAGCTTGGGAGGTTTGGCTTTCAGGTGCAGTGTGTGGCGCAGCCTGGGGTGTCCGTGAACAGGCAGGGCTTTCTGTGCTGGCACCTTTTCCCTGCGAGGAATCCTCATTTGGATCGGGTTTGGATCGGATGGCCGGCAGTGGTGGGCGGGGGTGACCAAAGGGGGGACAGCAGCCCTGTTTCCCGGGACAGAAAGCTTGTGAGGTTTGGCTTTCAGGTGCAGTGTGTGGCACAGCCTGGGCACTCTGTGGGCAGGCAGGGCTTTCTGTGCTGGCACCTTTTCCCTGCGAGGAATCCTCATTTGGATCGGGTTTTGGGGGGGCTGCTAAAATGGCGGGGCGGGGCTGACCAAAGGGGGAACAGCAGCCCTGTTTCCCGGGACAGAAAGCTTGTGAGGTTTGGCTTTCAGGTGCAGTGTGTGGCACAGCCTGGGCACTCTGTGGGCAGGCAGGGCTTTCTGTGCTGGCACCTTTTCCCTGCGAGGAATCCTCATTTGGATCGGGTTTGGATCGGGTGGCCGGCAATGGCGGGGCGGGGCTGACCAAGGGGGGGGACAGCAGCCCTGTTTCCCGGGACAGAAAGCTTGTGAGGTTTGGCTTTCAGGTGCAGTGTGTGGCGCAGCCTGGGCTCACTGTGGGCAGACAGGGCTTTCTGTGCTGGCACCTTTTCCCTGCGAGGAATCCTCATTTGGATCGGGTTTGGATCGGGTGGCCGGCAGTGGTGGGCGGGGCTGACCAAAGCGGGGACAGCAGCCCTGTTTCCCGGGACAGAAAGCTTGTGAGGTTTGGCTTTCAGGTGCAGTGTGTGGCACAGTCTGGGCACTCTGTGGGCAGGCAGGGCTTTCTGTGCTGGCACCTTTTCCCTGCGAGGAATTCTCTTTTGGAACGGGTTTGGATCGGGTGGCCAACAATGGCGGGGCGGGGGTGACCAAAGGGGGGACAGCAGCTCTGTTTCCCGGGACAGAAAGCTTGTGAGGTTTGGCTTTCAGGTGCAGTGTGTGGCACAGCCTGGGCACTCTGTGGGCAGGCAGGGCTTTCTGTGCTGGCACCTTTTCCCTGCGAGGAATCCTCATTTGGATCGGGTTTGGATCGGATGGCCGGCAGTGGTAGGCGGGGGTGACCAAAGGGGGGACAGCAGCCCTGTTTCCCGGGACAGAAAGCTTGTGAGGTTTGGCTTTCAGGTGCAGTGTGTGGCGCAGCCTGGGGTGTCCGTGGGCAGGCAGGGCTTTCTGTCCTGGCACCTTTTCCCTGCGAGGAATCCTCATTTGGATCGGGTTTGGATCGGGTGGCCGGCAGTGGTGGGCGGGGCTGACCAAGGGGAGGGACAGCAGCCCTGTTTCCCGGGACAGAAAGCTTGTGAGGTTTGGCTTTCAGGTGCAGTGTGTGGCACAGCCTGGTCACTCTGTGGGCAGGCAGGGCGTTCTGTGCTGGCACCTTTTTCCTGCGAGGAATCCTCATTTGGGTGGGGTTTGGATCGGGTGGCTGGCAATGGCGGGGCGGGGCTGAGCAAAGGGGGGACAGCAGCCCTGTTTCCCGGGACAGAAAGCTTGTGAGGTTTGGCTTTCAGGTGCAGTGCGTGGCGCAGCCTGGGCACACTGTGGGCAGGCAGGGCTTTCTGTGCTGGCACCTTTTCCCTGCGAGAAATCCTCATTTGGATCGGGTTTGGATCGGGTGGCCGGCAATGGCAGGGCGGGGCTGGCCAAAGGGGGGACAGCAGCCCTGTTTCCCGGGACAGAAAGCTTGTGAGATTTGGCTTTCAGGTGCAGTGTGTGGCGCAGCCTGGGGTGTCCGTGGGCAGGCAGGGCTTTCTGTGCTGGCACCTTTTCCCTGCGAGGAATCCTCATTTGGATCGGGTTTGGATCGGGTGGCCGGCAATGGCGGGGCGGGGCTGACCAAGGGGGGGGACAGCAGCCCTGTTTCCCGGGACAGAAAGCTTGTGAGGTTTGGCTTTCAGGTGCAGTGTGTGGCGCAGCCTGGGCACACTGTGGGCAGGCAGGGCTTTCTGTGCTGGCACCTTTTCCCTGCGAGGAATCCTCATTTGGATCGGGTTTGGATCGGGTGGCCGGCAGTGGTGGGCGAGACTGACCAAGGGGGTGCAGCAGCCCTGTTTCCCGGGACAGAAAGCTTGTGAGGTTTGGCTTTCAGGTGCAGTGTGTGGCGCAGCCTGGTCACTCTGTGGGCAGGCAGGGCTTTCTGTGCTGGCACCTTTTCCCTGCGAGGAATCCTCATTTGGATCGGGTTTTGGGGGGGCTGCTAAAATGGCGGGGCGGGGCTGACCAAAGGGGGGACAGCAGCCCTGTTTCCCGGGACAGAAAGCTTGTGAGGTTTGGCTTTCAGGTGCAGTGTGTGGCACAGCCTGGGTACTCTGTGGGCAGGCAGGGCGTTCTGTGCTGGCACCTTTTCCCTGCGAGGAATCCTCATTTGGATCGGGTTTGGATCGGGTGGCCGGCAATGGCGGGGCGGGGCTGACTAAGGGGGGGGACAGCAGCCCTGTTTCCCGGGACAGAAAGCTTGTGAGGTTTGGCTTTCAGGTGCAGTGTGTGGCGCAGCCTGGGCACACTGTGGGCAGGCAGGGCTTTCTGTGCTGGCACCTTTTCCCTGCGAGGAATCCTCATTTGGATCGGGTTTTGGGGGGGCTGCTAAAATGGCGGGGCGGGGCTGACCAAAGGGGGGACAGCAGCCCTGTTTCCAGGGACAGAAAGCTTGTGAGGTTTGGCTTTCAGGTGCAGTGTGTGGCACAGCCTGGGCACTCTGTGGGCAGGCAGGGCTTTCTGTGCTGGCACCTTTTCCCTGCGAGGAATCCTCCTTTGGATCGGGTTTGGATCGGGTGGCCGGCAGTGGTGGGCGGGGCTGACCAAAGCGGGGACAGCAGCCCTGTTTCCCGGGACAGAAAGCTTGTGAGGTTTGGCTTTCAGGTGCATTGTGTGGCACAGCCTGGGCACTCTGTGGGCAGGCAGGGCTTTCTGTGCTGGCACCTTTTCCCTGCGAGGAATCCTCATTTGGATCGGGTTTGGATCGGGTGGCCGGCAGTGGTGGGCGGGGGTGACCAAAGGGGGGACAGCAGCCCTGTTTCCCGGGACAGAAAGCTTGTGAGGTTTGGCTTTCAGGTGCAGTGTGTGGCGCAGCCTGGGGTGTCCGTGGGCAGGCAGGGCTTTCTGTGCTGGCACCTTTTCCCTGCGAGAAATCCTCATTTGGATCGGGTTTCGATATGGTGGCCGGCAATGGTGGGCGGGGCTGACCAAAGGGGGGACAGCAGCCCTGTTTCCCGGGACAGAAAGCTTGTGAGGTTTGGCTTTCAGGTGCAGTGTGTGGCACAGCCTGGGCACTCTGTGGGCAGGCAGGGCTTTCTGTGCTGGCACTTTTTTCCCTGCGAGGAATCCTCATTTGGATCGGGTTTGGATCGGGTGGCCGGCAGTGGTGGGCGGGGCTGACCAAAGGGGGGACAGCAGCCCTGTTTCCCGGGACAGAAAGCTTGTGAGGTTTGGCTTTCAGGTGCAGTGTGTGGCGCAGCCTGGGCACACTGTGGGCAGGCAGGGCTTTCTGTGCTGGCACCTTTTCCCTGCGAGGAATCCTCATTTGGATCGGGTTTGGATCGGGTGGCCGGCAATGGCGGGGCGGGGCTGACCAAGGGGGGGGACAGCAGCCCTGTTTCCCGGGACAGAAAGCTTGTGAGATTTGGCTTTCAGGTGCAGTGTGTGGCGCAGCCTGGGCACACTGTGGGCAGACAGGGCTTTCTGTGCTGGCACCTTTTCCCTGCGAGGAATCCTCATTTGGATCGGGTTTGGATCGGGTGGCCGGCAGTGGTGGGCGGGGCTGACCAAAGCGGGGACAGCAGCCCTGTTTCCCGGGACAGAAAGCTTGTGAGGTTTGGCTTTCAGGTGCAGTGTGTGGCACAGTCTGGGCACTCTGTGGGCAGGCAGGGCTTTCTGTGCTGGCACCTTTTCCCTGCGAGGAATTCTCTTTTGGAACGGGTTTGGATCGGGTGGCCAACAATGGCGGGGCGGGGGTGACCAAAGGGGGGACAGCAGCTCTGTTTCCCGGGACAGAAAGCTTGTGAGGTTTGGCTTTCAGGTGCAGTGTGTGGCACAGCCTGGGCACTCTGTGGGCAGGCAGGGCTTTCTGTGCTGGCACCTTTTCCCTGCGAGGAATCCTCATTTGGATCGGGTTTGGATCGGATGGCCGGCAGTGGTGGGCGGGGGTGACCAAAAGGGGGACAGCAGCCCTGTTTCCCGGGACAGAAAGCTTGTGAGGTTTGGCTTTCAGGTGCAGTGTGTGGCACAGCCTGGTCACTCTGTGGGCAGGCAGGGCGTTCTGTGCTGGCACCTTTTTCCTGCGAGGAATCCTCATTTGGGTGGGGTTTGGATCGGGTGGCTGGCAATGGCGGGGCGGGGCTGAGCAAAGGGGGGACAGCAGCCCTGTTTCCCGGGACAGAAAGCTTGTGAGGTTTGGCTTTCAGGTGCAGTGCGTGGCGCAGCCTGGGCACACTGTGGGCAGGCAGGGCTTTCTGTGCTGGCACCTTTTCCCTGCGAGAAATCCTCATTTGGATCGGGTTTGGATCGGGTGGCCGGCAATGGCAGGGCGGGGCTGACCAAAGGGGGGACAGCAGCCCTGTTTCCCGGGACAGAAAGCTTGTGAGATTTGGCTTTCAGGTGCAGTGTGTGGCGCAGCCTGGGGTGTCCGTGGGCAGGCAGGGCTTTCTGTGCTGGCACCTTTTCCCTGCGAGGAATCCTCATTTGGATCGGGTTTGGATCGGGTGGCCGGCAGTGGTGGGCGGGGCTGACCAAAGGGGGGACAGCAGCCCTGTTTCCCGGGACAGAAAGCTTGTGAGGTTTGGCTTTCAGGTGCAGTGTGTGGCACAGCCTGGGTACTCTGTGGGCAGGCAGGGCGTTCTGTGCTGGCACCTTTTCCCTGCGAGGAATCCTCATTTGGATCGGGTTTGGATCGGGTGGCCGGCAATGGCGGGGCGGGGCTGACTAAGGGGGGGGACAGCAGCCCTGTTTCCCGGGACAGAAAGCTTGTGAGGTTTGGCTTTCAGGTGCAGTGTGTGGCGCAGCCTGGGCACACTGTGGGCAGGCAGGGCTTTCTGTGCTGGCACCTTTTCCCTGCGAGGAATCCTCATTTGGATCGGGTTTTGGGGGGGCTGCTAAAATGGCGGGGCGGGGCTGACAAAAGGGGGGACAGCAGCCCTGTTTCCAGGGACAGAAAGCTTGTGAGGTTTGGCTTTCAGGTGCAGTGTGTGGCACAGCCTGGGCACTCTGTGGGCAGGCAGGGCTTTCTGTGCTGGCACCTTTTCCCTGCGAGGAATCCTCCTTTGGATCGGGTTTGGATCGGGTGGCCGGCAGTGGTGGGCGGGGGTGACCAAAGGGGGGACAGCAGCCCTGTTTCCCGGGACAGAAAGCTTGTGAGGTTTGGCTTTCAGGTGCAGTGTGTGGCGCAGCCTGGGGTGTCCGTGGGCAGGCAGGGCTTTCTGTGCTGGCACCTTTTCCCTGCGAGAAATCCTCATTTGGATCGGGTTTCGATATGGTGGCCGGCAATGGTGGGCGGGGCTGACCAAAGGGGGGACAGCAGCCCTGTTTCCCGGGACAGAAAGCTTGTGAGGTTTGGCTTTCAGGTGCAGTGTGTGGCACAGCCTGGGCACTCTGTGGGCAGGCAGGGCTTTCTGTGCTGGCACCTGTTCCCTGCGAGGAATTCTCATTTGGAACGGGTTTGGATCGGGTGGCCCACAATGGCGGGGCGGGGGTGACCAAAGGGGGGACAGCAGCCCTGTTTCCCGGGACAGAAAGCTTGTGAGGTTTGGCTTTCAGGTGCAGTGTGTGGCACAGCCTGGGCACTCTGTGGGCAGGCAGGGCTTCCTGTGCTGGCACCTTTTCCCTGCGAGGAATCCTCATTTGGATCGGGTTTGGATCGGGTGACCGTCAATGGCGGGGCGGGGCTGACCATGGGGGGGGACAGCAGTCCTGTTTCCCGGGACAGAAAGCTTGTGAGGTTTGGCTTTCAGGTGCAGTGTGTGGCACAACCTGGGCACTCTGTGGGCAGGCAGGGCTTTCTGTGCTGGCACCTTTTCCCTGCGAGGAATCCTCATTTGGATCGAGTTTTGGGGGGGCTGCTGAAATGGCGGGGCGGGGGTGACCGAAGGGGGGACAGCAGCCCTGTTTCCCGGGACAGAAAGCTTGTGAGGTTTGGCTTTCAGGTGCAGTGTGTGGCGCAGCCTGGGCACACTGTGGGCAGGCAGGGCTTTCTGTGCTGGCACCTTTTCCCTGCGAGGAATCCTCATTTGGATCGGGTTTTGGGGGGGCTGCTAAAATGGCGGGGCGGGGCTGACCAAAGGGGGGACAGCAGCCCTGTTTCCAGGGACAGAAAGCTTGTGAGGTTTGGCTTTCAGGTGCAGTGTGTGGCACAGCCTGGGCACTCTGTGGGCAGGCAGGGCTTTCTGTGCTGGCACCTTTTCCCTGCGAGGAATCCTCCTTTGGATCGGGTTTGGATCGGGTGGCCGGCAGTGGTGGGCGGGGCTGACCAAAGCGGGGACAGCAGCCCTGTTTCCCGGGACAGAAAGCTTGTGAGGTTTGGCTTTCAGGTGCAGTGTGTGGCGCAGCCTGGGCACTCTGTGGGCAGGCAGGGCTTTCGGTGCTGGCACCTTTTCCCTGCGAGGAATCCTCATTTGGATCGGGTTTTGGGGGGGCTGCTAAAATGGCGGGGCGGGGCTGACCAAAGGGGGGACAGCAGCCCTGTTTCCCGGGACAGAAAGCTTGTGAGGTTTGGCTTTCAGGTGCAGTGTGTGGCGCAGCCTGGGGTGTCCGTGGGCAGGCAGGGCTTTCTGTGCTGGCACCTTTTCCCTGCGAGGAATCCTCATTTGGATCGGGTTTGGTCGGGTGCCCGGCAATGGCGGGGCGGGGCTGACCAAGGGGGGGGACAGCAGCCCTGTTTCCCGGGACAGAAAGCTTGTGAGGTTTGGCTTTCAGGTGCAGTGTGTGGCGCAGCCTGGGGTGTCCGTGGGCAGGCAGGGCTTTCTGTGCTGGCACCTTTTCCCTGCGAGGAATCCTCATTTGGATCGGGTTTTGGGGGGGCTGCTAAAATGGCGGGGCGGGGCTGACCAAAGGGGGGACAGCAGCCCTGTTTCCCGGGACAGAAAGCTTGTGAGTTTTGGCTTTCAGGTGCAGTGTGTGGCGCAGCCTGGGCACTCTGTGGGCAGGCAGGGCTTTCTGTGCTGGCACCTTTTCCCTGCGAGGAATCCTCATTTGGATCGAGTTTTGGGGGGGCTACTAAAATGGCGGGGCGGGGCTGACCAAGGTGGGGGACAGCAGCCCTGTTTCCCGGGACAGAAAGCTTGTGAGGTTTGGCTTTCAGGTGCATTGTGTGGCACAGCCTGGGCACTCTGTGGGCAGGCAGGGCTTTCTGTGCTGGCACCTTTTCCCTGCGAGGAATCCTCATTTGGATCGGGTTTGGATCGGGTGGCCGGCAGTGGTGGGCGGGGGTGACCAAAGGGGGGACAGCAGCCCTGTTTCCCGGGACAGAAAGCTTGTGAGGTTTGGCTTTCAGGTGCAGTGTGTGGCGCAGCCTGGGGTGTCCGTGGGCAGGCAGGGCTTTCTGTGCTGGCACCTTTTCCCTGCGAGAAATCCTCATTTGGATCGGGTTTCGATATGGTGGCCGGCAATGGTGGGCGGGGCTGACCAAAGGGGGGACAGCAGCCCTGTTTCCCGGGACAGAAAGCTTGTGAGGTTTGGCTTTCAGGTGCAGTGTGTGGCACAGCCTGGGCACTCTGTGGGCAGGCAGGGCTTTCTGTGCTGGCACTTTTTTCCCTGCGAGGAATCCTCATTTGGATCGGGTTTGGATCGGGTGGCCGGCAATGGCGGGGCGGGGCTGACCAAAGGGGGGACAGCAGCCCTGTTTCCCGGGACAGAAAGCTTGTGAGGTTTGGCTTTCAGGTGCAGTGTGTGGCACAGCCTGGGCACTCTGTGGGCAGGCAGGGCTTTCTGTGCTGGCACCTGTTCCCTGCGAGGAATTCTCATTTGGAACGGGTTTGGATCGGGTGGCCCACAATGGCGGGGCGGGGGTGACCAAAGGGGGGACAGCAGCCCTGTTTCCCGGGACAGAAAGCTTGTGAGGTTTGGCTTTCAGGTGCAGTGTGTGGCACAGCCTGGGCACTCTGTGGGCAGGCAGGGCTTCCTGTGCTGGCACCTTTTCCCTGCGAGGAATCCTCATTTGGATCGGGTTTGGATCGGGTGACCGTCAATGGCGGGGCGGGGCTGACCAAGGGGGGGGACAGCAGTCCTGTTTCCCGGGACAGAAAGCTTGTGAGGTTTGGCTTTCAGGTGCAGTGTGTGGCGCAGCCTGGGGTGTCCGTGGGCAGGCAGGGCTTTCTGTGCTGGCACCTTTTTCCTGCGAGGAATCCTCATTTGGATCGGGTTTTGGGGGGCTGCTAAAATGGCGGGGCGGGGCTGACCAAAGGGGGGACAGCAGCCCTGTTTCCCGGGACAGAAAGCTTGTGAGGTTTGGCTTTCAGGTGCAGTGTGTGGCGCAGCCTGGGCACTCTGTGGGTAGGCAGGGCTTTCTGTGCTGGCACCTTTTCCCTGCGAGGAATCCTCATTTGGATCGGTTTTGGGGGGGCTGCTAAAATGGCGGGGCGGGGCTGACCAAGGGGGGGGACAGCAGCCCTGTTTCCCGGGACAGAAAGCTTGTGAGGTTTGGCTTTCAGGTGCAGTGTGTGGCACAGCCTGGGCAGTCTGTGGGCAGGCACGGCTTTCTGTGCTGGCACCTTTTCCCTGCGAGGAATCCTCATTTGGATCGAGTTTTGGGGGGGCTGCTAAAATGGCGGGGCGGGGGTGAGCAAAGGGGGGACAGCAGCCCTGTTTCCCGGGACAGAAAGTTTGTGAGGTTTGGCTTTCAAATGCATTGTGTGGCACAGCCTGGGCACTCTGTGGGCAGGCAGGGCTTTCTGTGCTGGCACCTTTTCCCTGCGAGGAATCCTCATTTGGATCGGGTTTGGATCGGGTGGCCGGCAGAGGTGGGCGGGGCTGACCAAAGGGGGGACAGCAGCCCTGTTTCCCGGGACAGAAAGCTTGTGAGGTTTGGCTTTCAGGTGCAGTGTGTGGCGCAGCCTGGGCACATTGTGGGCAGGCAGGGCTTCCTGTGCTGGCACCTTTTCCCTGCGAGGAATCCTCATTTGGATCGGGTTTGGATCGGGTGCCTGTCAATGCCGGGGCGGGGCTGACCAAAGGGGGGACAGCAGCCCTGTTTCCCGGGACAGAAAGCTTGTGAGGTTTGGCTTTCAGGTGCAGTGTGTGGCACAACCTGGGCACTCTGTGGGCAGGCAGGGCTTTCTGTGCTGGCACCTTTTCCCTGCGAGGAATCCTCATTTGGATCGAGTTTTGGGGGGGCTGCTGAAATGGCGGGGCGGGGGTGACCGAAGGGGGGACAGCAGCCCTGTTTCCCGGGACAGAAAGCTTGTGAGGTTTGGCTTTCAGGTGCAGTGTGTGGCGCAGCCTGGGCACACTGTGGGCAGGCAGGGCTTTCTGTGCTGGCACCTTTTCCCTGCGAGGAATCCTCATTTGGATCGGGTTTTGGGGGGGCTGCTAAAATGGCGGGGCGGGGCTGACCAAAGGGGGGACAGCAGCCCTGTTTCCCGGGACAGAAAGCTTGTGAGGTTTGGCTTTCAGGTGAAGTGTGTGGCACAGCCTGGGCACTCTGTGGGCAGGCAGGGCTTTCTGTGCTGGCACCTTTTCCCTGCGAGGAATCCTCATTTGGATCGGGTTTTGGAGGGGCTGCTAAAACGGCGGGGCGGGGCTGACCAAAGGGGGGACAGCAGCACTGTTTCCCGGGACAGAAAGCTTGGGAGGTTTGGCTTTCAGGTGCAGTGTGTGGCACAGCCTGGGGTGTCCGTGAACAGGCAGGGCTTTCTGTGCTGGCACCTTTTCCCTGCGAGGAATCCTCATTTGGATCGGGTTTGGATCGGGTGGCCGGCAATGGCGGGGCGGGGCTGACCAAGGGGGGGGACAGCAGCCCTGTTTCCCGGGACAGAAAGCTTGTGAGGTTTGGCTTTCAGGTGCAGTGTGTGGCGCAGCCTGGGCACACTGTGGGCAGGCAGGGCTTTCTGTGCTGGCACCTTTTCCCTGCGAGGAATCCTCATTTGGATTGGGTTTGGATCGGGTGGCCGGCAGTGGTGGGCGGGGCTGGCCAAGCGGGGAGCAGCAGCCCTGTTTCCCGGGACAGAAAGCTTGTGAGGTTTGGCTTTCAGGTGCAGTGTGTGGCGCAGCCTGGGGTGTCCGTGGGCAGGCAGGGCTTTCTGTGCTGGCACCTTTTCCCTGCGAGGAATCCTCATTTGGATCGGGTTTGGATCGGATGGCCGGCAGTGATGGGCGGGGGTGACCAAAGGGGGGACAGCAGCCCTGTTTCCCGGGACAGAAAGCTTGTGAGGTTTGGCTTTCAGGTGCAGTGTGTGGCGCAGCCTGGGGTGTCCGTGGGCAGGCAGGGCTTTCTGTGCTGGAACCTTTTCCCTGCGAGAAATCCTCATTTGGATCGTGTTTGGATCGGGTGACCGTCAATGGCGGGGCGGGGCTGACTAAGGGGGGGGACAGCAGCCCTGTTTCCCGGGACAGAAAGCTTGTGAGGTTTGGCTTTCAGGTGCAGTGTGTGGCGCAGACTGGGCACACTGTGGGCAGGCAGGGCTTTCTGTGCTGGCACCTTTTCCCTGCGAGGAATTCTCATTTGGATCGGGTTTTGGGGGGGCTGCTAAAATGGCGGGGCAGGGCTGACCAAAGGGGGGACAGCAGCCCTGTTTCCCGGGACAGAAAGCTTGTGAGGTTTGGCTTTCAGGTGCAGTGTGTGGCGCAGCCTGGGGTGTCCGTGGGCAGGCAGGGCTTTCTGTGCTGGCACCTTTTCCCTGCGAGGAATCCTCATTTGGATCGGGTTTTGGGGGGGCTGCTAAAATGGCGGGGCGGGGCTGACCGAAGGGGGGACAGCAGCCCTGTTTCCCGGGACAGAAAGCTTGTGAGGTTTGGCTTTCAGGTGCAGTGTGTGGCGCAGCCTGGGGTGTCCGTGGGCAGGCAGGGCTTTCTGTGCTCGCACCTTTTTCCTGCGAGGAATCCTCATTTGGATCGAGTTTTGGGGGGGCTGCTAAAATGGCGGGGCGGGGCTGACCAAGGGGGGGGACAGCAGCCCTGTTTCCCGGGACAGAAAGCTTGGGAGGTTTGGCTTTCAGGTGCAGTGTGTGGCACAGCCTGGGGTGTCCGTGAACAGGCAGGGCTTTCTGTGCTGGCACCTTTTCCCTGCGAGGAATCCTCATTTGGATCGGGTTTTGGGGGGGCTGCTAAAATGGCGGAGCGGGGCTGACCAAAGGGGGGACAGCAGCCCTGTTTCCCGGGACAGAAAGCTTGTGAGGTTTGGCTTTCAGGTGCATTGTGTGGCACACCCTGGGCACTCTGTGGGCAGGCAGGGCTTTCTGTGCTGGCACCTTTTCCCTGCGAGGAATCCTCATTTGGATCGGGTTTGGATCGGGTGGCCGGCAGTGGTGGGCGGGGCTGACCAAGCGGGGAGCAGCAGCCCTGTTTCCCGGGACAGAAAGCTTGTGAGGTTTGGCTTTCAGGTGCAGTGTGTGGCGCAGCCTGGGGTGTCCGTGGGCAGGCAGGGCTTTCTGTGCTGGCACCTTTTCCCTGCGAGAAATCCTCATTTGGATCGGGTTTCGATATAGTGGCCGGCAGTGGTGGGCGGGGCTGACCAAAGGGGGGACAGCAGCCCTGTTTCCCGGGACAGAAAGCTTGTGAGGTTTGGCTTTCAGGTGCAGTGTGTGGCACAGCATGGGCACTCTGTGGGCAGGCAGGGCTTTCTGTGCTGGCACCTTTTCCCTGCGAGGAATTCTCATTTGGAACGGGTTTGGATCGGGTGGCCCACAATGGCGGGGCGGGGGTGACCAAAGGGGGGACAGCAGCCCTGTTTCCCGGGACAGAAAGCTTGTGAGGTTTGGCTTTCAGGTGCAGTGTGTGGCACAGCCTGGGCACTCTGTGGGCAGGCAGGGCTTTCTGTGCTGGCACCTTTTCCCTGCGAGGAATCCTCATTTGGACCGGGTTTTGGGGGGGCTGCTCAAATGGCGGGGCGGGGCTGACCCAAGGGGGGACAGCAGCCCTGTTTCCCGGGACAGAAAGCTTGTGAGGTTTGGCTTTCAGGTGCAGTGTGTGGCGCAGCCTGGGGTGTCCGTGAACAGGCAGGGCTTTCTGTGCTGGCACCTTTTCCCTGCGAGGAATCCTCATTTGGATCGGGTTTGGATCGGATGGCCGGCAGTGGTGGGCGGGGGTGACCAAAGGGGGGACAGCAGCCCTGTTTCCCGGGACAGAAAGCTTGTGAGGTTTGGCTTTCAGGTGCAGTGTGTGGCGCAGCCTGGGGTGTCCGTGGGCAGGCAGGGCTTTCTGTGCTGGCACCTTTTCCCTGCGAGGAATCCTCATTTGGATCGGGTTTGGATCGGGTGGCCGGCAATGGCGGGGCGGGGCAGACCAAGGGGGGGGACAGCAGCCCTGTTTCCCGGGACAGAAAGCTTGTGAGGTTTGGCTTTCAGGTGCAGTGTGTGGCGCAGCCTGGGCACACTGTGGGCAGGCAGGGCTTTCTGTGCTGGCACCTTTTCCCTGCGAGGAATCCTCATTTGGATCGGGTTTGGATCGGGTTGCCGGCAGTGGTGGGCGGGGCTGACCAAGCGGGGAGCAGCAGCCCTGTTTCCCGGGACAGAAAGCTTGTGAGGTTTGGCTTTCAGGTGCAGTGTGTGGCATAGCCTGGGCACTCTGTGGGCAGGCAGGGCTTTCGGTGCTGGCACCTTTTCCCTGCGAGGAATCCTCATTTGGATCGGGTTTGTGGGGGGCTGCTCAAATGGCGGGGCGGGGCTGACCAAGGGAGGGGACAGCAGCCCTGTTTCCCGGGACAGAAAGCTTGTGAGGTTTGGCTTTCAGGTGCAGTGTGTGGCGCAGCCTGGGGTGTCCGTGGGCAGGCAGGGCTTTCTGTGCTGGCACCTTTTTCCTGCGAGGAATCCTCATTTGGATCGGGTTTTGGTGGGGCTGCTAAAATGGCGGGGCGGGGCTGACCAAAGGGGGGACAGCAGCCCTGTTTCCCGGGACAGAAAGCTTGTGAGGTTTGGCTTTCAGGTGAAGTGTGTGGCACAGCCTGGGCACTCTGTGGGCAGGCAGGGCTTTCTGTGCTGGCACCTTTTCCCTGCGAGGAATCCTCATTTGGATCGGGTTTGGATCTGGTGGCCGGCAGTGGTGGGCGGGGCTGACCAAGCGGGGGGCAGCAGCCCTGTTTCCCGGGACAGAAAGCTTGTGAGGTTTGGCTTTCAGGTGCAGTGTGTGGCGCAGCCTGGGGTGTCCGTGGGCAGGCAGGGCTTTCTGTGCTGGCACCTTTTCCCTGCGAGGAATCCTCATTTGGATCGGGTTTTGGAGGGGCTGCTGAAACGGCGGGGCGGGGCTGACCAAAGGGGGGACAGCAGCCCTGTTTCCCGGGACAGAAAGCTTGTGAGGTTTGGCTTTCAGGTGCAGTGTGTGGCGCAGCCTGGGGTGTCCGTGGGCAGGCAGGGCTTTCTGTGCAGGCACCTTTTTCCTGCGAGGAATCCTCATTTGGATCGAGTTTTGGGGGGGCTGCTAAAATGGCGGGGCGGGGCTGACCAAGGGGGGGGACAGCAGCCCTGTTTCCCGGGACAGAAAGCTTGTGAGGTTTGGCTTTCAGGTGCAGTGTGTGGCACAGCCTGGGCACTCTGTGGGCAGGCAGGGCTTTCTGTACTGGCACCTTTTCCCTGCGAGGAATCCTCCTTTGGATCGGGTTTGGATCGGGTGGCCGGCAGTGGTGGGCGGGGCTGACCAAGGTGGGGGACAGCAGCCCTGTTTCCCGGGACAGAAAGCTTGGGAGGTTTGGCTTTCAGGTGCAGTGTGTGGCAAAGACTGGGGTGTCCGTGGGCAGGCAGGGCTTTCTGTGCTGGCACCTTTTCCCTGCGAGGAATCCTCATTTGGATCGGGTTTTGGGGGGGCTGCTCAAATGGCGGGGCGGGGCTGACCAAAGGGGGGACAGCAGCCCTGTTTCCCGGGACAGAAAGCTTGTGAGGTTTGGCTTTCAGGTGCAGTGTGTGGCGCAGGCTGGGCACATTGTGGGCAGGCAGGGCTTCCTGTGCTGGCACCTTTTCCCTGCGAGGAATCCTCATTTGGATCGGGTTTGGATCGGGTGGCCGTCAATGGCGGGGCGGGGCTGACCAAAGGGGGGACAGCAGCCCTGTTTCCCGGGACAGAAAGCTTGTGAGGTTTGGCTTTCACGTGCAGTGTGTGGCGCAGCCTGGGGTGTCCGTGGGCAGGCAGGGCTTTCTGTGCTGGCACCTTTTCCCTGCGAGGAATTCTCATTTGGATCGGGTTTTGGGACGGCTGCTAAAATGGCGGGGCAGGGCTGACCAAAGTGGGGACAGCAGCCCTGTTTCTCGGGACAGAAAGCTTGTGAGGTTTGGCTTTCAGGTGCAGTGTGTGGCATAGCCTGGGCACTCTATTGGCAGCCAGGGCTTTCTGTGCTGGCACCTTTTCCCTGCGAGGAATCCTCATTTGGATCGGGTTTGGGTCGGGTGGCCGTCAATGCCGGGGCGGGGCTGACCAAAGGGGGGACAGCAGCCCTGTTTCCCGGGACAGAAAGCTTGTGAGGTTTGGCTTTCAGGTGCAGTGTGTGGCACAATCTAGGCACTCTGTGGGCAGGCAGGGCTTTCGGTGCTGGCACCTTTTCCCTGCGAGGAATCCTCATTTGGGTCGAGTTTTGGGGGGGCTGCTCAAATGGCAGGGCGGGGCTGACCAAAGGGGGGACAGCAGCCCTGTTTCCCGGGACAGAAAGCTTGTGAGGTTTGGCTTTCAGGTGCAGTGTGTGGCGCAGCCTGGGGTGTCCGTGGGCAGGCAGGGCTTTCTGTGCTGGCACCTTTTCCCTGCGAGGAATCCTCATTTGGATCGGGTTTGGATCGGGTGGCCGGCAGTGGTGGGCGGGGCTGACTAAGGGGGGGGACAGCAGCCCTGTTTCCCGGGACAGAAAGCTTGTGAGGTTTGGCTTTCACGTGCAGTGTGTGGCGCCGCCTGGGGTGTCCGTGAGCAGGCAGGGCTTTCTGTGCTGGCACCTTTTCCCTGCGAGGAATCCTCATTTGGATCGGTTTTGGGGGGGCTGCTAAAATGGCGGGGCGGGGCTGACCAAGGGGGGGGACAGCAGCCCTGTTTCCCGGGACAGAAAGCTTATGAGGTTTGGCTTTCAGGTGCAGTATGTGGCGCAGCCTGGGCACACTGTGGGCAGGCAGGGCTTTCTGTGCTGGCACCTTTTCCCTGCGAGGAATCCTCATTTGGATCGGGTTTTGGTGGGACTGCTCAAATGGCGGGGCAGGGCTGACCAAAGGGGGGACAGCAGCCCTGTTTCCCGGGACAGAAAGCTTGTGAGGTTTGGCTTTCAGGTGCAGTGTGTGGCGCAGACGGGGCACTCCGTGGGCAGGCAGGGCTTTCTGTGCTGGGACCTTTTCCCTGCGAGGAATTCTCATTTGGATCGGGTTTTGGGGGGGCTGCTAAAATGGCGGGGCAGGGCTGGCCAAAGGGGGGACAGCAGCCCTGTTTCCCGGGACAGAAAGCTTGTGAGGTTTGGCTTTCAGGTGCAGTGTGTGGCATAGCCTGGGCACTCTGTGGGCAGGCAGGGCTTTCTGTGCTGGCACCTTTTCCCTGCGAGGAATCCTCATTTGGATCGGGCTTGGATCGGGTGGCCGGCAATGGCGGGGCGGGGCTGACCAAAGGGGGGACAGCAGCCCTGTTTCCCGGGACAGAAAGCTTGTGAGGTTTGGGTTTCAGGTGCAGTGTGTGGCACAGCCTGGTCACTCTGTGGGCAGGCAGGGCTTTCGGTGCTGGCACCTTTTCCCTGCGAGGAATCCTCATTTGGATCGGTTTTGGGGGGGCTGCTAAAATGGCGGGGCGGGGGTGACCAAAGGGGGGACAGCAGCCCTGTTTCCCGGGACAGAAAGCTTGTGAGGTTTGGCTTTCAGGTGCAGTGTGTGGCACAGCCTGGGCAGTCTGTGGGCAGGCAGGGCTTTCTGTGCTGGCACCTTTTCCCTGCGAGGAATCCTCATTTGGATCGAGTTTTGGGGGGACTGCTAAAATGGCGGGGCGGGGGTGACCAAAGGGGGGACAGCAGCCCTGTTTCCCGGGACAGAAAGCTTGTGAGGTTTGGCTTTCAGGTGCAGTGTGTGGCGCAGCCTGGGCACACTGTGGGCAGGCAGGGCTTTCTGTGCTGGCACCTTTTCCCTGCGAGGAATCCTCATTTGGATCGGGTTTGGATCGGGTGGCCGGCAATGGCGGGGCGGGGCTGACTAAGGGGGGGGACAGCAGCCCTGTTTCCCGGGACAGAAAGCTTGTGAGGTTTGGCTTTCAGGTGCAGTGTGTGGCGCAGCCTGGGCACACTGTGGGCAGGCAGGGCTTTCTGTGCTGGCACCTTTTCCCTGCGAGGAATCCTCATTTGGATCGGGTTTGGATCGGGTGGCCGGCAGTGGTGGGCGAGGCTGACCAAGGGGGGGGCAGCAGCCCTGTTTCCCGGGACAGAAAGCTTGTGAGGTTTGGCTTTCAGGTGCAGTGAGTGGCGCAGCCTGGGCACTCTGTGGGCAGGCAGGGCTTTCTGTGCTGGCACCTTTTCCCTGCGAGGAATCCTCATTTGGATCGGGTTTTGGGGGGGCTGCTCAAATGGCGGGGCGGGGCTGACCAAAGGGGGGACAGCAGCCCTGTTTCCCGGGACAGAAAGCTTGTGAGGTTTGGCTTTCAGGTGCAGTGTGTGGCATAGCCTGGGCACTCTGTGGGCAGGCAGGGCTTTCTGTGCTGGCACCTTTTCCCTGCGAGGAATCCTCATTTGGATCGGGTTTGGATCGGGTGGCCGGCAATGGCGGGGCGGGGCTGACCAAAGGGGGGACAGCAGCCCTGTTTCCCGGGACAGAAAGCTTGTGAGATTTGGCTTTCAGGTGCAGTGTGTGGCGCAGCCTGGAGTGTCCGTGGGCAGGCAGGGCTTTCTGTGCTGGCACCTTTTCCCTGCGAGGAATCCTCATTTGGATCGGGTTTGGATCGGGTGGCCGGCAATGGCGGGGCGGGGCTGACCAAGGGGGGGGGACAGCAGCCCTGTTTCCCGGGACAGAAAGCTTGTGAGGTTTGGCTTTCAGGTGCAGTGTGTGGCACAGCCTGGGCACTCTGTGGGCAGGCAGGGCTTTCTGTACTGGCACCTTTTCCCTGCGAGGAATCCTCCTTTGGATCGGGTTTGGATCGGGTGGCCGGCAGTGGTGGGCGGGGCTGACCAAGGTGGGGGACAGCAGCCCTGTTTCCCGCGACAGAAAGCCTGTGAGGTTTGGCTTTCAGGTGCAGTGTGTGGCAAAGACTGGGGTGTCCGTGGGCAGGCAGGGCTTTCTGTGCTGGCACCTTTTCCCTGCGAGGAATCCTCATTTGGATCGGGTTTTGGGGGGGCTGCTCAAATGGCGGGGCGGGGCTGACCAAAGGGGGGACAGCAGCCCTGTTTCCCGGGACAGAAAGCTTGTGAGGTTTGGCTTTCACGTGCAGTGTGTGGCGCAGCCTGGGGTGTCCGTGGGCAGGCAGGGCTTTCTGTGCTGGCACCTTTTCCCTGCGAGGAATTCTCATTTGGATCGGGTTTTGGGGCGGCTGCTAAAATGGCGGGGCAGGGCTGACCAAAGGGGGGACAGCAGCCCTGTTTCCCGGGACAGAAAGCTTGTGAGGTTTGGCTTTCAGGTGCAGTGTGTGGCATAGCCTGGGCACTCTATTGGCAGCCAGGGCTTTCTGTGCTGGCACCTTTTCCCTGCGAGGAATCCTCATTTGGATCGGGTTTGGGTCGGGTGGCCGTCAATGCCGGGGCGGGGCTGACCAAAGGGGGGACAGCAGCCCTGTTTCCCGGGACAGAAAGCTTGTGAGGTTTGGCTTTCAGGTGCAGTGTGTGGCACAATCTGGGCACTCTGTGGGCAGGCAGGGCTTTCTGTGCTGGCACCTTTTCCCTGCGAGGAATCCTCATTTGGGTCGAGTTTTGGGGGGGCTGCTCAAATGGCGGGGCGGGGCTGACCAAAGGGGGGACAGCAGCCCTGTTTCCCGGGACAGAAAGCTTGTGAGGTTTGGCTTTCAGGTGCAGTGTGTGGCGCAGCCTGGGGTGTCCGTGGGCAGGCAGGGCTTTCTGTGCTGGCACCTTTTCCCTGCGAGGAATCCTCATTTGGATCGGGTTTGGATCGGGTGGCCGGCAGTGGTGGGCGGGGCTGACCAAAGGGGGGACAGCAGCCCTGTTTCCCGGGACAGAAAGCTTGTGAGGTTTGGCTTTCAGGTGCAGTGTGTGGCGCCGCCTGGGGTGTCCGTGAGCAGGCAGGGCTTTCTGTGCTGGCACCTTTTCCCTGCGAGGAATCCTCATTTGGATCGGTTTTGGGGGGGCTGCTAAAATGGCGGGGCGGGGCTGACCAAGGGGGGGGACAGCAGCCCTGTTTCCCGGGACAGAAAGCTTGTGAGGTTTGGCTTTCAGGTGCAGTGTGTGGCGCAGCCTGGGCACACTGTGGGCAGGCAGGGCTTTCTGTGCTGGCACCTTTTCCCTGCGAGGAATCCTCATTTGGATCGGGTTTTGGTGGGGCTGCTCAAATGGCGGGGCAGGGCTGACCAAAGGGGGGACAGCAGCCCTGTTTCCCGGGACAGAAAGCTTGTGAGGTTTGGCTTTCAGGTGCAGTGTGTGGCGCAGACGGGGCACTCCGTGGGCAGGCAGGGCTTTCTGTGCTGGCACCTTTTCCCTGCGAGGAATTCTCATTTGGATCGGGTTTTGGGGGGGCTGCTAAAATGGCGGGGCAGGGCTGGCCAATGGGGGGACAGCAGCCCTGTTTCCCGGGACAGAAAGCTTGTGAGGTTTGGCTTTCAGGTGCAGTGTGTGGCATAGCCTGGGCACTCTGTGGGCAGGCAGGGCTTTCTGTGCTGGCACCTTTTCCCTGCGAGGAATCCTCATTTGGATCGGGTTTGGATCGGGTGGCCGGCAATGGCGGGGCGGGGCTGACCAAAGGGGGGACAGCAGCCCTGTTTCCCGGGACAGAAAGCTTGTGAGGTTTGGCTTTCAGGTGCAGTGTGTGGCACAGCCTGGGTACTCTGTGGGCAGGCAGGGCGTTCTGTGCTGGCACCTTTTCCCTGCGAGGAATCCTCATTTGGGTGGGGTTTGGATCGGGTGGCTGGCAATGGCGGGGCGGGGCTGAGCAAAGGGGGGACAGCAGCCCTGTTTCCCGGGACAGAAAGCTTGTGAGGTTTGGCTTTCAGGTGCAGTGTGTGGCGCAGCCTGGGCACACTGTGGGCAGGCAGGGCTTTCTGTGCTGGCACCTTTTCCCTGCGAGGAATCCTCATTTGGATCGGGTTTGGATCGGGTGGCCGGCAGTGGTGGGCGGGGGTGACCAAAGGGGGGACAGCAGCCCTGTTTCCCGGGACAGAAAGCTTGTGAGGTTTGGCTTTCAGGTGCAGTGTGTGGCACAGCCTGGGTACTCTGTGGGCAGGCAGGGCGTTCTGTGCTGGCACCTTTTCCCTCCGAGGAATCCTCATTTGGATGGGGTTTGGATCGGGTGGCTGGCAATGGCGGGGCGGGGCTGACCAAAGGGGGGACAGCAGCCCTGTTTCCCGGGACAGAAAGCTTGTGAGGTTTGGCTTTCAGGTGCAGTGAGTGGCGCAGCCTGGTCACTCTGTGGGCAGGCAGGGCTTTCGGTGCTGGCACCTTTTCCCTGCGAGGAATCCTCATTTGGATCGGGTTTTGGGGGGGCTGCTAAAATGGCGGGGCGGGGCTGACCAAAGGGGGGACAGCAGCCCTGTTTCCCGGGACAGAAAGCTTGTGAGGTTTGGCTTTCAGGTGCAGTGTGTGGCGCAGCCTGGGGTGTCCGTGAACAGGCAGGGCTTTCTGTGCTGGTACCTTTTCCCTGCGAGGAATCCTCATTTGGATCGGGTTTGGATCGGGTGGCCGGCAGTGGTGGGCGGGGCTGACCAAGGTGGGGGACAGCAGCCCTGTTTCCCGGGACAGAAAGCCTGTGAGGTTTGGCTTTCAGGTGCAGTGTGTGGCAAAGACTGGGGTGTCCGTGGGCAGGCAGGGCTTTCTGTGCTGGCACCTTTTCCCTGCGAGGAATCCTCATTTGGATCGGGTTTGGATCGGGTGGCCGGCAGTGGTGGGCGGGGCTGACCAAAGGGGGGACAGCAGCCCTGTTTCCCGGGACAGAAAGCTTGTGAGGTTTGGCTTTCAGGTGCAGTGTGTGGCGCCGCCTGGGGTGTCCGTGAGCAGGCAGGGCTTTCTGTGCTGGCACCTTTTCCCTGCGAGGAATCCTCATTTGGATCGGTTTTGGGGGGGCTGCTAAAATGGCGGGGCGGGGCTGACCAAGGGGGGGGACAGCAGCCCTGTTTCCCGGGACAGAAAGCTTGTGAGGTTTGGCTTTCAGGTGCAGTGTGTGGCGCAGCCTGGGCACACTGTGGGCAGGCAGGGCTTTCTGTGCTGGCACCTTTTCCCTGCGAGGAATCCTCATTTGGATCGGGTTTGGATCGGGTGGCCGGCAATGGCGGGGCGGGGCTGACCAAAGGGGGGACAGCAGCCCTGTTTCCCGGGACAGAAAGCTTGTGAGGTTTGGGTTTCAGGTGCAGTGTGTGGCACAGCCTGGTCACTCTGTGGGCAGGCAGGGCTTTCGGTGCTGGCACCTTTTCCCTGCGAGGAATCCTCATTTGGATCGGGTTTTGGGGGGGCTGCTCAAATGGCGGGGCGGGGCTGACCAAAGGGGGGACAGCAGCCCTGTTTCCCGGGACAGAAAGCTTGTGAGGTTTGGCTTTCAGGTGCAGTGTGTGGCGCAGCCTGGGCACACTGTGGGCAGGCAGGGCTTTCTGTGCTGGCACCTTTTCCCTGCGAGGAATCCTCATTTGGATCGGTTTTGGGGGGGCTGCTAAAATGGCGGGGCGGGGCTGACCAAGGGGGGGGACAGCAGCCCTGTTTCCCGGGACAGAAAGCTTGTGAGGTTTGGCTTTCAGGTGCAGTGTGTGGCACAGCCTGGGCAGTCTGTGGGCAGGCAGGGCTTTCTGTGCTGGCACCTTTTCCCTGCGAGGAATCCTCATTTGGATCGAGTTTTGGGGGGACTGCTAAAATGGCGGGGCGGGGCTGAGCAAAGGGGGGACAGCAGCCCTGTTTCCCGGGACAGAAAGCTTGTGAGGTTTGGCTTTCAGGTGCAGTGTGTGGCACAGCCTGGGCACTCTGTGGGCAGGCAGGGCTTTCTGTGCTGGCACCTTTTCCCTGCGAGGAATCCTCATTTGGATCGGGTTTGGATCGGGTGGCCGGCAGTGGTGGGCGGGGCTGACCAAAGGGGGGACAGCAGCCCTGTTTCCCGGGACAGAAAGCTTGTGAGGTTTGGCTTTCAGGTGCAGTGTGTGGCACAGCCTGGGTACTCTGTGGGCAGGCAGGGCGTTCTGTGCTGGCACCTTTTCCCTGCGAGGAATCCTCATTTGGGTGGGGTTTGGATCGGGTGGCTGGCAATGGCGGGGCGGGGCTGAGCAAAGGGGGGACAGCAGCCCTGTTTCCCGGGACAGAAAGCTTGTGAGGTTTGGCTTTCAGGTGCAGTGTGTGGCGCAGCCTGGGCACACTGTGGGCAGGCAGGGCTTTCTGTGCTGGCACCTTTTCCCTGCGAGGAATGCTCATTTGGATCGGGTTTTGGGGGGGCTGCTCAAATGGCGGGGCGGGGCTGACCAAAGCGGGGACAGCAGCCCTGTTTCCCGGGACAGAAAGCTTGTGAGGTTTGGCTTTCAGGTGCAGTGTGTGGCGCAGGCTGGGCACATTGTGGGCAGGCAGGTCTTCCTGTGCTGGCACCTTTTCCCTGCGAGGAATCCTCATTTGGATCGGGTTTGGATCGGGTGGCCGGCAATGGCGGGGCGGGGCTGACCAAGGGGGGGGACAGCAGCCCTGTTTCCCGGGACAGAAAGCTTGTGAGGTTTGGCTTTCAGGTGCAGTGTGTGGCGCAGGCTGGGCACATTGTGGGCAGGCAGGTCTTCCTGTGCTGGCACCTTTTCCCTGCGAGGAATCCTCATTTGGATCGGGTTTGGATCGGGTGGCCGGCAATGGCGGGGCGGGGCTGACCAAGGGGGGGGACAGCAGCCCTGTTTCCCGGGACAGAAAGCTTGTGAGGTTTGGCTTTCAGGTGCAGTGTGTGGCGCAGCCTGGGCACACTGTGGGCAGGCAGGGCTTTCTGTGCTGGCACCTTTTCCCTGCGAGGAATCCTCATTTGGATCGGGTTTGGATCGGGTGGCCGGCAGTGGTGGGCGGGGGTGACCAAAGGGGGGACAGCAGCCCTGTTTCCCGGGACAGAAAGCTTGTGAGGTTTGGCTTTCAGGTGCAGTGTGTGGCACAGCCTGGGTACTCTGTGGGCAGGCAGGGCGTTCTGTGCTGGCACCTTTTCCCTCCGAGGAATCCTCATTTGGATGGGGTTTGGATCGGGTGGCTGGCAATGGCGGGGCGGGGCTGAGCAAAGGGGGGACAGCAGCCCTGTTTCCCGGGACAGAAAGCTTGTGAGGTTTGGCTTTCAGGTGCAGTGAGTGGCGCAGCCTGGTCACTCTGTGGGCAGGCAGGGCTTTCGGTGCTGGCACATTTTCCCTGCGAGGAATCCTCATTTGGATCGGGTTTTGGGGGGGCTGCTAAAATGGCGGGGCGGGGCTGACCAAAGGGGGGACAGCAGCCCTGTTTCCCGGGACAGAAAGCTTGTGAGGTTTGGCTTTCAGGTGCAGTGTGTGGCGCAGCCTGGGGTGTCCGTGAACAGGCAGGGCTTTCTGTGCTGGTACCTTTTCCCTGCGAGGAATCCTCATTTGGATCGGGTTTGGATCGGGTGGCCGGCAGTGGTGGGCGGGGCTGACCAAGGTGGGGGACAGCAGCCCTGTTTCCCGGGACAGAAAGCCTGTGAGGTTTGGCTTTCAGGTGCAGTGTGTGGCAAAGACTGGGGTGTCCGTGGGCAGGCAGGGCTTTCTGTGCTGGCACCTTTTCCCTGCGAGGAATCCTCATTTGGATCGGGTTTGGATCGGGTGGCCGGCAGTGGTGGGCGGGGCTGACCAAAGGGGGGACAGCAGCCCTGTTTCCCGGGACAGAAAGCTTGTGAGGTTTGGCTTTCAGGTGCAGTGTGTGGCGCCGCCTGGGGTGTCCGTGAGCAGGCAGGGCTTTCTGTGCTGGCACCTTTTCCCTGCGAGGAATCCTCATTTGGATCGGTTTTGGGGGGGCTGCTAAAATGGCGGGGCGGGGCTGACCAAGGGGGGGGACAGCAGCCCTGTTTCCCGGGACAGAAAGCTTGTGAGGTTTGGCTTTCAGGTGCAGTGTGTGGCGCAGCCTGGGCACACTGTGGGCAGGCAGGGCTTTCTGTGCTGGCACCTTTTCCCTGCGAGGAATCCTCATTTGGATCGGGTTTTGGTGGGGCTGCTCAAATGGCGGGGCAGGGCTGACCAAAGGGGGGACAGCAGCCCTGTTTCCCGGGACAGAAAGCTTGTGAGGTTTGGCTTTCAGGTGCAGTGTGTGGCGCAGACGGGGCACTCCGTGGGCAGGCAGGGCTTTCTGTGCTGGCACCTTTTCCCTGCGAGGAATTCTCATTTGGATCGGGTTTTGGGGGGGCTGCTAAAATGGCGGGGCAGGGCTGGCCAAAGGGGGGACAGCAGCCCTGTTTCCCGGGACAGAAAGCTTGTGAGGTTTGGCTTTCAGGTGCAGTGTGTGGCATAGCCTGGGCACTCTGTGGGCAGGCAGGGCTTTCTGTGCTGGCACCTTTTCCCTGCGAGGAATCCTCATTTGGATCGGGTTTGGATCGGGTGGCCGGCAATGGCGGGGCGGGGCTGACCAAAGGGGGGACAGCAGCCCTGTTTCCCGGGACAGAAAGCTTGTGAGGTTTGGGTTTCAGGTGCAGTGTGTGGCACAGCCTGGTCACTCTGTGGGCAGGCAGGGCTTTCGGTGCTGGCACCTTTTCCCTGCGAGGAATCCTCATTTGGATCGGGTTTTGGGGGGGCTGCTCAAATGGCGGGGCGGGGCTGACCAAAGGGGGGACAGCAGCCCTGTTTCCCGGGACAGAAAGCTTGTGAGGTTTGGCTTTCAGGTGCAGTGTGTGGCGCAGCCTGGGGTGTCCGTGAGCAGGCAGGGCTTTCTGTGCTGGCACCTTTTCCCTGCGAGGAATCCTCATTTGGATCGGTTTTGGGGGGGCTGCTAAAATGGCGGGGCGGGGCTGACCAAGGGGGGGGACAGCAGCCCTGTTTCCCGGGACAGAAAGCTTGTGAGGTTTGGCTTTCAGGTGCAGTGTGTGGCACAGCCTGGGCAGTCTGTGGGCAGGCAGGGCTTTCTGTGCTGGCACCTTTTCCCTGCGAGGAATCCTCATTTGGATCGAGTTTTGGGGGGACTGCTAAAATGGCGGGGCGGGGGTGACCAAAGGGGGGACAGCAGCCCTGTTTCCCGGGACAGAAAGCTTGTGAGGTTTGGCTTTCAGGTGCAGTGTGTGGCACAGCCTGGGCACTCTGTGGGCAGGCAGGGCTTTCTGTGCTGGCACCTTTTCCCTGCGAGGAATCCTCATTTGGATCGGGTTTGGATCGGGTGGCCGGCAGTGGTGGGCGGGGCTGACCAAAGGGGGGACAGCAGCCCTGTTTCCCGGGACAGAAAGCTTGTGAGGTTTGGCTTTCAGGTGCAGTGTGTGGCACAGCCTGGGTACTCTGTGGGCAGGCAGGGCGTTCTGTGCTGGCACCTTTTCCCTGCGAGGAATCCTCATTTGGGTGGGGTTTGGATCGGGTGGCTGGCAATGGCGTGGCGGGGCTGAGCAAAGGGGGGACAGCAGCCCTGTTTCCCGGGACAGAAAGCTTGTGAGGTTTGGCTTTCAGGTGCAGTGTGTGGCGCAGCCTGGGCACACTGTGGGCAGGCAGGGCTTTCTGTGCTGGCACCTTTTCCCTGCGAGGAATCCTCATTTGGATCGGGTTTTGGGGGGGCTGCTCAAATGGCGGGGCGGGGCTGACCAAAGGGGGGACAGCAGCCCTGTTTCCCGGGACAGAAAGCTTGTGAGGTTTGGCTTTCAGGTGCAGTGTGTGGCGCAGGCTGGGCACATTGTGGGCAGGCAGGTCTTCCTGTGCTGGCACCTTTTCCCTGCGAGGAATCCTCATTTGGATCGGGTTTGGATCGGGTGGCCGGCAATGGCGGGTCGGGGCTGACCAAGGGGGGGGACAGCAGCCCTGTTTCCCGGGACAGAAAGCTTGTGAGGTTTGGCTTTCAGGTGCAGTGTGTGGCGCAGGCTGGGCACATTGTGGGCAGGCAGGTCTTCCTGTGCTGGCACCTTTTCCCTGCGAGGAATCCTCATTTGGATCGGGTTTGGATCGGGTGGCCGGCAATGGCGGGGCGGGGCTGACCAAGGGGGGGGACAGCAGCCCTGTTTCCCGGGACAGAAAGCTTGTGAGGTTTGGCTTTCAGGTGCAGTGTGTGGCGCAGCCTGGGCACACTGTGGGCAGGCAGGGCTTTCTGTGCTGGCACCTTTTCCCTGCGAGGAATCCTCATTTGGATCGGGTTTTGGGGGGGCTGCTCAAATGGCGGGGCGGGGGTGACCAAAGGGGGGACAGCAGCCCTGTTTCCCGGGACAGAAAGCTTGTGAGGTTTGGCTTTCAGGTGCAGTGTGTGGCGCAGCCTGGGCACACTGTGGGCAGGCAGGGCTTTCTGTGCTGGCACCTTTTCCCTGCGAGGAATCCTCATTTGGATCGGGTTTTGGTGGGGCTGCTCAAATGGCGGGGCAGGGCTGACCAAAGGGGGGACAGCAGCCCTGTTTCCCGGGACAGAAAGCTTGTGAGGTTTGGCTTTCAGGTGCAGTGTGTGGCGCAGGCTGGGCACATTGTGGGCAGGCAGGTCTTCCTGTGCTGGCACCTTTTCCCTGCGAGGAATCCTCATTTGGATCGGGTTTGGATCGGGTGGCCGGCAATGGCGGGGCGGGGCTGACCAAGGGGGGGGACAGCAGCCCTGTTTCCCGGGACAGAAAGCTTGTGAGGTTTGGCTTTCAGGTGCAGTGTGTGGCGCAGCCTGGGCACACTGTGGGCAGGCAGGGCTTTCTGTGCTGGCACCTTTTCCCTGCGAGGAATCCTCATTTGGATCGGGTTTGGATCGGGTGGCCGGCAATGGCGGGGCGGGGCTGACCAAAGGGGGGACAGCAGCCCTGTTTCCCGGGACAGAAAGCTTGTGAGGTTTGGGTTTCAGGTGCAGTGTGTGGCACAGCCTGGTCACTCTGTGGGCAGGCAGGGCTTTCTGTGCTGGCACCTTTTCCCTGCGAGGAATCCTCATTTGGATCGGGTTTTGGGGGGTCTGCTCAAATGGCGGGGCGGGGCTGACCAAAGGGGGGACAGCAGCCCTGTTTCCCGGGACAGAAAGCTTGTGAGGTTTGGCTTTCAGGTGCAGTGTGTGGCGCAGCCTGGGGTGTCCGTGAGCAGGCAGGGCTTTCTGTGCTGGCACCTTTTCCCTGCGAGGAATCCTCATTTGGATCGGTTTTGGGGGGGCTGCTAAAATGGCGGGTCGGGGCTGACCAAGGGGGGGGACAGCAGCCCTGTTTCCCGGGACAGAAAGCTTGTGAGGTTTGGCTTTCAGGTGCAGTGTGTGGCACAGCCTGGGCAGTCTGTGGGCAGGCAGGGCTTTCTGTGCTGGCACCTTTTCCCTGCGAGGAATCCTCATTTGGATCGAGTTTTGGGGGGGCTGCTAAAATGGCGGGGCGGGGGTGACCAAAGGGGGGACAGCAGCCCTGTTTCCCGGGACAGAAAGCTTGTGAGGTTTGGCTTTCAGGTGCAGTGTGTGGCACAGCCTGGGCACTCTGTGGGCAGGCAGGGCTTTCTGTGCTGGCACCTTTTCCCTGCGAGGAATCCTCATTTGGATCGGGTTTGGATCGGGTGGCCGGCAGTGGTGGGCGGGGGTGACCAAAGGGGGGACAGTAGCCCTGTTTCCCGGGACAGAAAGCTTGTGAGGTTTGGCTTTCAGGTGCAGTGTGTGGCACAGCCTGGGTACTCTGTGGGCAGGCAGGGCGTTCTGTGCTGGCACCTTTTCCCTCCGAGGAATCCTCATTTGGATGGGGTTTGGATCGGGTGGCTGGCAATGGCGGGGCGGGGCTGAGCAAAGGGGGGACAGCAGCCCTGTTTCCCGGGACAGAAAGCTTGTGAGGTTTGGCTTTCAGGTGCAGTGTGTGGCGCAGCCTGGGCACACTGTGGGCAGGCCGGGCTTTCTGTGCCGGCACCTTTTCCCTGCGAGGAATCCTCATTTGGATCGGGTTTGGATCGGGTGGCCGGCAGTGGTGGGCGAGGCTGACCAAGGGGGGGGCAGCAGCCCTGTTTCCCGAGACAGAAAGCTTGTGAGGTTTGGCTTTCAGGTGCAGTGAGTGGCGCAGCTTGGTCACTCTGTGGGCAGGCAGGGCTTTCGGTGCTGGCACATTTTCCCTGCGAGGAATCCTCATTTGGATCGGGTTTTGGGGGGGCTGCTAAAATGGCGGGGCGGGGCTGACCAAAGGGGGGACAGCAGCCCTGTTTCCCGGGACAGAAAGCTTGTGAGGTTTGGCTTTCAGGTGCAGTGTGTGGCGCAGCCTGGGGTGTCCGTGAACAGGCAGGGCTTTCTGTGCTGGTACCTTTTCCCTGCGAGGAATCCTCATTTGGATCGGGTTTGGATCGGGTGGCCGGCAGTGGTGGGCGGGGCTGACCAAGGTGGGGGACAGCAGCCCTGTTTCCCGGGACAGAAAGCCTGTGAGGTTTGGCTTTCAGGTGCAGTGTGTGGCAAAGACTGGGGTGTCCGTGGGCAGGCAGGGCTTTCTGTGCTGGCACCTTTTCCCTGCGAGGAATCCTCATTTGGATCGGGTTTGGATCGGGTGGCCGGCAGTGGTGGGCGGGGCTGACCAAAGGGGGGACAGCAGCCCTGTTTCCCGGGACAGAAAGCTTGTGAGGTTTGGCTTTCAGGTGCAGTGTGTGGCGCCGCCTGGGGTGTCCGTGAGCAGGCAGGGCTTTCTGTGCTGGCACCTTTTCCCTGCGAGGAATCCTCATTTGGATCGGTTTTGGGGGGGCTGCTAAAATGGCGGGGCGGGGCTGACCAAGGGGGGGGACAGCAGCCCTGTTTCCCGGGACAGAAAGCTTGTGAGGTTTGGCTTTCAGGTGCAGTGTGTGGCGCAGCCTGGGCACACTGTGGGCAGGCAGGGCTTTCTGTGCTGGCACCTTTTCCCTGCGAGGAATCCTCATTTGGATCGGGTTTTGGTGGGGCTGCTCAAATGGCGAGGCAGGGCTGACCAAAGGGGGGACAGCAGCCCTGTTTCCCGGGACAGAAAGCTTGTGAGGTTTGGCTTTCAGGTGCAGTGTGTGGCGCAGACGGGGCACTCCGTGGGCAGGCAGGGCTTTCTGTGCTGGCACCTTTTCCCTGCGAGGAATTCTCATTTGGATCGGGTTTTGGGGGGGCTGCTAAAATGGCGGGGCAGGGCTGGCCAAAGGGGGGACAGCAGCCCTGTTTCCCGGGACAGAAAGCTTGTGAGGTTTGGCTTTCAGGTGCAGTGTGTGGCATAGCCTGGGCACTCTGTGGGCAGGCAGGGCTTTCTGTGCTGGCACCTTTTCCCTGCGAGGAATCCTCATTTGGATCGGGTTTGGATCGGGTGGCCGGCAATGGCGGGGCGGGGCTGACCAAAGGGGGGACAGCAGCCCTGTTTCCCGGGACAGAAAGCTTGTGAGGTTTGGGTTTCAGGTGCAGTGTGTGGCACAGCCTGGTCACTCTGTGGGCAGGCAGGGCTTTCGGTGCTGGCACCTTTTCCCTGCGAGGAATCCTCATTTGGATCGGGTTTTGGGGGGGCTGCTCAAATGGCGGGGCGGGGCTGACCAAAGGGGGGACAGCAGCCCTGTTTCCCGGGACAGAAAGCTTGTGAGGTTTGGCTTTCAGGTGCAGTGTGTGGCGCAGCCTGGGGTGTCCGTGAGCAGGCAGGGCTTTCTGTGCTGGCACCTTTTCCCTGCGAGGAATCCTCATTTGGATCGGTTTTGGGGGGGCTGCTAAAATGGCGGGTCGGGGCTGACCAAGGGGGGGGACAGCAGCCCTGTTTCCCGGGACAGAAAGCTTGTGAGGTTTGGCTTTCAGGTGCAGTGTGTGGCACAGCCTGGGCAGTCTGTGGGCAGGCAGGGCTTTCTGTGCTGGCACCTTTTCCCTGCGAGGAATCCTCATTTGGATCGAGTTTTGGGGGGACTGCTAAAATGGCGGGGCGGGGCTGACCAAAGTGGGGACAGCAGCCCTGTTTCCCGGGACAGAAAGCTTGTGAGGTTTGGCTTTCAGGTGCAGTGTGTGGCACAGCCTGGGCACTCTGTGGGCAGGCAGGGCTTTCTGTGCTGGCACCTTTTCCCTGCGAGGAATCCTCATTTGGATCGGGTTTGGATCGGGTGGCCGGCAGTGGTGGGCGGGGCTGACCAAAGGGGGGACAGCAGCCCTGTTTCCCGGGACAGAAAGCTTGTGAGGTTTGGCTTTCAGGTGCAGTGTGTGGCACAGCCTGGGTACTCTGTGGGCAGGCAGGGCGTTCTGTGCTGGCACCTTTTCCCTGCGAGGAATCCTCATTTGGGTGGGGTTTGGATCGGGTGGCTGGCAATGGCGGGGCGGGGCTGAGCAAAGGGGGGACAGCAGCCCTGTTTCCCGGGACAGAAAGCTTGTGAGGTTTGGCTTTCAGGTGCAGTGTGTGGCGCAGGCTGGGCACATTGTGGGCAGGCAGGTCTTCCTGTGCTGGCACCTTTTCCCTGCGAGGAATCCTCATTTGGATCGGGTTTGGATCGGGTGGCCGGCAATGGCGGGGCGGGGCTGACCAAGGGGGGGGACAGCAGCCCTGTTTCCCGGGACAGAAAGCTTGTGAGGTTTGGCTTTCAGGTGCAGTGTGTGGCGCAGCCTGGGCACACTGTGGGCAGGCAGGGCTTTCTGTGCTGGCACCTTTTCCCTGCGAGGAATCCTCATTTGGATCGGGTTTTGGGGGGGCTGCTCAAATGGCGGGGCAGGGCTGACCAAAGGGGGACAGCAGCCCTGTTTCCCGGGACAGAAAGCTTGTGAGGTTTGGCTTTCAGGTGCAGTGTGTGGCGCAGACTGGGCACTCTGTGGGCAGGCAGAGCTTTCTGTGCTGGCACCTTTTCCCTGCGAGGAATTCTCATTTGGATCGGGTTTTGGGGGGCCGCTAAAATGGCGGGGCAGGGCTGACCAAAGGGGGGACAGCAGCCCTGTTTCCCGGGACAGAAAGCTTGTGAGGTTTGGCTTTCAGGTGCAGTGTGTGGCATAGCCTGGGCACTCTGTGGGCAGGCAGGGCTTTCTGTGCTGGCACCTTTTCCCTGCGAGGAATCCTCATTTGGATCGGGTTTGGATCGGGTGGCCGGCAATGGCGGGGCGGGGCTGACCAAAGGGGGGACAGCAGCCCTGTTTCCCGGGACAGAAAGCTTGTGAGGTTTGGGTTTCAGGTGCAGTGTGTGGCACAGCCTGGTCACTCTGTGGGCGGGCAGGGCTTTCTGTGCTGGCACCTTTTCCCTGCGAGGAATCCTCATTTGGATCGGGTTTTGGGGGGTCTGCTCAAATGGCGGGGCGGGGCTGACCAAAGGGGGGACAGCAGCCCTGTTTCCCGGGACAGAAAGCTTGTGAGGTTTGGCTTTCAGGTGCAGTGTGTGGCGCAGCCTGGGGTGTCCGTGAGCAGGCAGGGCTTTTCTTGTGCTGGCACCTTTTCCCTGCGAGGAATCCTCATTTGGATCGGGTTTTGGGGGGGCTGCTAAAATGGCGGGGCGGGGCTGACCAAGGGGGGGGACAGCAGCCCTGTTTCCCGGGACAGAAAGCTTGTGAGGTTTGGCTTTCAGGTGCATTGTGTGGCACAGCCTGGGCACTCTGTGGGCAGGCAGGGCTTTCTGTGCTGGCACTTTTCCCTGCGAGGAATCCTCATTTGGGTCGAGTTTTGGGGGGGCTGCTCAAATGGCGGGGCGGGACTGACCAAAGGGGGGACAGCAGCCCTGTTTCCCGGGACAGAAAGCTTGTGAGGTTTGGCTTTCAGGTGCAGTGTGTGGCGCAGCCTGGGGTGTCCGTGGGCAGGCAGGGCTTTCTGTGCTGGCACCTTTTCCCTGCGAGGAATCCTCATTTGGATCGGGTTTGGATCGGGTGGCCGGCAGTGGTGGGCGGGGCTGACTAAGGGGGGGACAGCAGCCCTGTTTCCCGGGACAGAAAGCTTGTGAGGTTTGGCTTTCAGGTGCAGTGTGTGGCGCCGCCTGGGGTGTCCGTGAGCAGGCAGGGCTTTCTGTGCTGGCACCTTTTCCCTGCGAGGAATCCTCATTTGGATCGGTTTTGGGGGGGCTGCTAAAATGGCGGGGCGGGGCTGACCAAGGGGGGGGACAGCAGCCCTGTTTCCCGGGACAGAAAGCTTATGAGGTTTGGCTTTCAGGTGCAGTATGTGGCGCAGCCTGGGCACACTGTGGGCAGGCAGGGCTTTCTGTGCTGGCACCTTTTCCCTGCGAGGAATCCTCATTTGGATCGGGCTTGGATCGGGTGGCCGGCAATGGCGGGGCGGGGCTGACCAAAGGGGGGACAGCAGCCCTGTTTCCCGGGACAGAAAGCTTGTGAGGTTTGGGTTTCAGGTGCAGTGTGTGGCACAGCCTGGTCACTCTGTGGGCAGGCAGGGCTTTCGGTGCTGGCACCTTTTCCCTGCGAGGAATCCTCATTTGGATCGGGTTTTGGGGGGGCTGCTCAAATGGCGGGGCGGGGCTGACCAAAGGGGGGACAGCAGCCCTGTTTCCCGGGACAGAAAGCTTGTGAGGTTTGGCTTTCAGGTGCAGTGTGTGGCGCAGCCTGGGGTGTCCGTGGGCAGGCAGGGCTTTCTGTGCTGGCACCTTTTCCCTGCGAGGAATCCTCATTTGGATCGGTTTTGGGGGGGCTGCTAAAATGGCGGGGCGGGGTGACCAAAGGGGGGACAGCAGCCCTGTTTCCCGGGACAGAAAGCTTGTGAGGTTTGGCTTTCAGGTGCAGTGTGTGGCACAGCCTGGGCAGTCTGTGGGCAGGCAGGGCTTTCTGTGCTGGCACCTTTTCCCTGCGAGGAATCCTCATTTGGATCGAGTTTTGGGGGACTGCTAAAATGGCGGGGCGGGGGTGACCAAAGGGGGGACAGCAGCCCTGTTTCCCGGGACAGAAAGCTTGTGAGGTTTGGCTTTCAGGTGCAGTGTGTGGCGCAGCCTGGGCACACTGTGGGCAGGCAGGGCTTTCTGTGCTGGCACCTTTTCCCTGCGAGGAATCCTCATTTGGATCGGGTTTGGATCGGGTGGCCGGCAATGGCGGGGCGGGGCTGACTAAGGGGGGGGACAGCAGCCCTGTTTCCCGGGACAGAAAGCTTGTGAGGTTTGGCTTTCAGGTGCAGTGTGTGGCGCAGCCTGGGCACACTGTGGGCAGGCAGGGCTTTCTGTGCTGGCACCTTTTCCCTGCGAGGAATCCTCATTTGGATCGGGTTTGGATCGGGTGGCCGGCAGTGGTGGGCGAGGCTGACCAAGGGGGGGGCAGCAGCCCTGTTTCCCGGGACAGAAAGCTTGTGAGGTTTGGCTTTCAGGTGCAGTGAGTGGCGCAGCCTGGTCACTCTGTGGGCAGGCAGGGCTTTCTGTGCTGGCACCTTTTCCCTGCGAGGAATCCTCATTTGGATCGGGTTTTGGGGGGGCTGCTAAAATGGCGGGGCGGGGCTGACCAAAGGGGGGACAGCAGCCCTGTTTCCCGGGACAGAAAGCTTGTGAGGTTTGGCTTTCAGGTGCAGTGTGTGGCATAGCCTGGGCACTCTGTGGGCAGGCAGGCTTTCTGTGCTGGCACCTTTTCCCTGCGAGGAATCCTCATTTGGATCGGGTTTGGATCGGGTGGCCGGCAATGGCGGGGCGGGGCTGACCAAAGGGGGGACAGCAGCCCTGTTTCCCGGGACAGAAAGCTTGTGAGATTTGGCTTTCAGGTGCAGTGTGTGGCGCAGCCTGGGCACTCTGTGGCAGGCAGGGCTTTCGGTGCTGGCACCTTTTCCCTGCGAGGAATCCTCCTTTGGATCGGTTTGGATCGGGTGGCCGGCAGTGGTGGGCGGGGCTGACCAAGGTGGGGGACAGCAACCCTGTTTCCCGGGACAGAAAGCCTGTGAGGTTTGGCTTTCAGGTGCAGTGTGTGGCAAAGACTGGGGTGTCCGTGGGCAGGCAGGGCTTTCTGTGCTGGCACCTTTTCCCTGCGAGGAATCCTCATTTGGATCGGGTTTTGGGGGGGCTGCTCAAATGGCGGGGCGGGGCTGACCAAAGGGGGGACAGCAGCCCTGTTTCCCGGGACAGAAAGCTTGTGAGGTTTGGCTTTCACGTGCAGTGTGTGGCGCAGCCTGGGGTGTCCGTGGGCAGGCAGGGCTTTCTGTGCTGGCACCTTTCCCTGCGAGGAATTCTCATTTGGATCGGGTTTTGGGGCGGCTGCTAAAATGGCGGGGCAGGGCTGACCAAAGGGGGGACAGCAGCCCTGTTTCCCGGGACAGAAAGCTTGTGAGGTTTGGCTTTCAGGTGCAGTGTGTGGCATAGCCTGGGCACTCTATTGGCAGCCAGGGCTTTCTGTGCTGGCACCTTTTCCCTGCGAGGAATCCTCATTTGGATCGGGTTTGGGTCGGGTGGCCGTCAATGCCGGGCGGGGCTGACCAAAGGGGGGACAGCAGCCCTGTTTCCCGGGACAGAAAGCTTGTGAGGTTTGGCTTTCAGGTGCAGTGTGTGGCACAATCTGGGCACTCTGTGGGCAGGCAGGGCTTTCTGTGCTGGCACCTTTTCCCTGCGAGGAATCCTCATTTGGGTCGAGTTTTGGGGGGGCTGCTCAAATGGCGGGGCGGGGCTGACCAAAGGGGGGACAGCAGCCCTGTTTCCCGGACAGAAAGCTTGTGAGGTTTGGCTTTCAGGTGCAGTGTGTGGCGCAGCCTGGGGTGTCCGTGGGCAGGCAGGGCTTTCTGTGCTGGCACCTTTTCCCTGCGAGGAATCCTCATTTGGATCGGGTTTGGATCGGGTGGCCGGCAGTGGTGGGCGGGGCTGACCAAAGGGGGGACAGCAGCCCTGTTTCCCGGGACAGAAAGCTTGTGAGGTTTGGCTTTCAGGTGCAGTGTGTGGCGCCGCCTGGGGTGTCCGTGAGCAGGCAGGGCTTTCTGTGCTGGCACCTTTTCCCTGCGAGGAATCCTCATTTGGATCGGTTTTGGGGGGGCTGCTAAAATGGCGGGGCGGGGCTGACCAAGGGGGGGGACAGCAGCCCTGTTTCCCGGGACAGAAAGCTTGTGAGGTTTGGCTTTCAGGTGCAGTGTGTGGCGCAGCCTGGGCACACTGTGGGCAGGCAGGGCTTTCTGTGCTGGCACCTTTTCCCTGCGAGGAATCCTCATTTGGATCGGGTTTTGGTGGGGCTGCTCAAATGGCGGGGCAGGGCTGACCAAAGGGGGGACAGCAGCCCTGTTTCCCGGACAGAAAGCTTGTGAGGTTTGGCTTTCAGGTGCAGTGTGTGGCGCAGACGGGGCACTCCGTGGGCAGGCAGGGCTTTCTGTGCTGGCACCTTTTCCCTGCGAGGAATTCTCATTTGGATCGGGTTTTGGGGGGGCTGCTAAAATGGCGGGGCAGGGCTGGCCAATGGGGGGACAGCAGCCCTGTTTCCCGGGACAGAAAGCTTGTGAGGTTTGGCTTTCAGGTGCAGTGTGTGGCATAGCCTGGGCACTCTGTGGGCAGGCAGGGCTTTCTGTGCTGGCACCTTTTCCCTGCGAGGAATCCTCATTTGGATCGGGTTTGGATCGGGTGGCCGGCAATGGCGGGGCGGGGCTGACCAAAGGGGGGACAGCAGCCCTGTTTCCCGGGACAGAAAGCTTGTGAGGTTTGGGTTTCAGGTGCAGTGTGTGGCACAGCCTGGTCACTCTGTGGGCAGGCAGGGCTTTCGGTGCTGGCACCTTTTCCCTGCGAGGAATCCTCATTTGGATCGGGTTTTGGGGGGCTGCTCAAATGGCGGGGCGGGGCTGACCAAAGGGGGGACAGCAGCCCTGTTTCCCGGGACAGAAAGCTTGTGAGGTTGGCTTTCAGGTGCAGTGTGTGGGCGCAGCCTGGGGTGTCCGTGAGCAGGCAGGGCTTTCTGTGCTGGCACCTTTTCCCTGCGAGGAATCCTCATTTGGATCGGTTTTGGGGGGGCTGCTAAAATGGCGGGGCGGGCTGACCA
>NW_026990735.1:0-53169 GCF_036250125.1 Pseudopipra pipra | reverse complement strand
TCTTCACAAGCTTTCTGTCCCGGGAAACAGGGCTGCTGTCCCCCCTTTGGTCAGCCCCGCCCCGCCATTTTAGCAGCCCCCCCAAAACCCGATGCAAATGAGGATTCCTCGCAGGGAAAAGGTGCCAGCACAGAAAGCCCTGCCTGCCCACAGAGTGCCCAGGCTGCGCCACACACTGCACCTGAAAACCAAACCTCACAAGCTTTCTGTCCCGGGAAAAGAAGACTGCTGCTGTCCCTCCTTTGGTCAGCCCCGCCCCGCCATTTTAGCAGCCCCCCCAAAACCCGATCCAAATGAGGATTCCTCGCAGGGAAAAGGTGCCAGCACAGAAAGCCCTGCCTGCTCACGGACACCCCAGGCTGTGCCACACACTGCACCTGAAAGCCAAACCTCACAAGCTTTCTGTCCCGGGAAACAGGGCTGCTGTCCCCCCTTTGGTCAGCCCCGCCCCGCCATTTTAGCAGCTCCCCTAAAACACGATCCAAATGAGGATTCCTCGCAGGGAAAAGGTGCCAGCACAGAAAGCCCTGCCTGCCCACAGAGTGCCCAGGCTGCACCACACACTGCACCTGAAAGCCAAACCTCACAAGCTTTCTGTCCCGGGAAAAGAAGAATGCTGCTGTCCCCCCTTTGGTCAGCCCCGCCCCGCAATTGCCGGCCACCCGATCCAAACCCGATCCAAATGAGGATTCCTCGCAGGGAAAAGGTGCCAGCACAGAAAGCCCTGCCTGCCCACAGAGTGCCCAGGCTGCGCCACACACTGCACCTGAAAGCCAAACCTCACAAGCTTTCTGTCCCGGGAAACAGGGTTGCTGTCCCCCCCTTTGGTCAGCCCCGCCCCGCCATTGCCGGCCACCCGATCCAAACCCGATCCAAATGAGGATTCCTCGCAGGGAAAAGGTGCCAGCACAGAAAGCCCTGCCTGCCCATAGAGTGCCCAGGCTGCACCACACACTGCACCTGAAAGCCAAACCTCACAAGCTTTCTGTCCCGGGAAAAGAAGAATGCTGCTGTCCCCCCTTTGGTCAGCCCCGCCCCGCCATTGCCGGCCACCCGATCCAAACCCGATCCAAATGAGGATTCCTCGCAGGGAAAAGGTGCCAGCACAGAAAGCCCTGCCATCCAACAGAGTGCCCAGGCTGCGCCACACACTGCACCTGAAAGCCAAACCTCACAAGCTTTCTGTCCCGGGAAACAGGGCTGCTGTCCCCCCTTTGGTCAGCCCCGCCCCGCCATTTTAGCAGCCCCCCCAAAACCCGATCCAAATGAGGATTCCTCGCAGGGAAAAGGTGCCAGCACAGAAAGCCCTGCCTGCCCACAGAGTGTCCAGGCAGCGCCACACACTGCACCTGAAAGCCAAACCTCACAAGCTTTCTGTCCCGGGAAACAGGGCTGCTGTCCCCCCCTTTGGTCAGCCCCGCCCCGCCATTTTAGCAGCCCCCCCAAAACCCCATCCAAATGAGGATTCCTCGCAGGGAAAAGGTGCCAGCACAGAAAGCCCTGCCTGCTCACGGACACCCCAGGCTGCGCCACACACTGCACCTGAAAGCCAAACCTCACAAGCTTTCTGTCCCGGGAAACAGGGCTGCTGTCCCCCGTTTGGTCAGCCCCGCCCCGCCATTTTAGCAGCCCCCCCAAAACCCGATCCAAATGAGGATTCCTCGCAGGGAAAAGGTGCCAGCACAGAAAGCCCTGCCTGCCCACAGAGTGCCCAGGCTGCACCACACACTGCACCTGAAAGCCAAACCTCACAAGCTTTCTGTCCCGGGAAAAGAAGACTGCTGCTGTCCCCCCTTTGGTCAGCCCCGACCCGCCATTTTAGCAGACCCCCCAAAACCCAATCCAAATGAGGATTCCTCGCAGGGAAAAGGTGCCAGCACAGAAAGGTCTGCCAGCCCACAGAGTGCCCAGGCTGCACCACACACTGCACCTGAAAGCCAAACCTCACAAGCTTTCTGCCCCGGGAAAAGAAGACTGCTGCTGTCCCCCCTTTGGTCAGCCCCGCCCCGCCATTGCCGGCCACCCGATCCAAACCCGATCCAAATGAGGATTCCTCGCAGGGCAAAGGTGCCAGCACAGAAAACCCTGCCTGCCCACAGAGTGTCCAGGCTGCGCCACACACTGCACCTGAAAGCCAAACCTCACAAGCTTTCTGTCCCGGGAAACAGGGCTGCTGTCCCCCCTTTGGTCAGCCCCGCCCCGCCATTTTAGCAGCCCCCCCAAAACCCGATGCAAATGAGGATTCCTCGCAGGGGAAAGGTGCCAGCACAGAAAGCCCTGCCTGCTCACGGACACCCCAGGCTGAGCCACACACTGCACCTGAAAGCCAAACTTCACAAGCTTTCTGTCCCGGGAAACAGGGCTGCTGTCCCCCCTTTGGTCAGCCCCGCCCCGCCATTGCCGGCCACCCGATCCAAACCCGATCCAAATGAGGATTCCTCGCAGGGAAAAGGTGCCAGCACAGAAAGCCCTGCCTGCTCACGGACACCCCAGGCTGTGCCACACACTGCACCTGAAAGCCAAACCTCTCAAGCTTTCTGTCCCGGGAAACAGGGCTGCTGTCCCCCCTTTGGTCAGCCCCGCCCCGCCATTTTAGCAGCCCCCCCAAAACCCGATCCAAATGAGGATTCCTCGCAGGGAAAAGGTGCCAGCACAGAAAGCCCTGCCTGCCCACAGAGTGCCCAGGCTGCGCCACACACTGCACCTGAAAGCCAAATCTCACAAGCTTTCTGTCCCGGGAAAAGAAGACTGCTGCTGTCCCCCCTTTGGTCAGCCCCGCCCCGCCATTGCCGGCCACCCGATACAAATCCGATCCAAATGAGGATTCCTCGCAGGGAAAAGGTGCCAGCACAGAAAGTCTAGGTTGGCCAGAGAGTGCCCAGGCTGTGCCACACACTGCACCTGAAAGCCAAACCTCACAAGCTTTCTGTCCCGGGAAACAGAGGTGCTGTCCCTCCTTTGATCAGCCCCGCCCCGCCATTTTAGCAGCCCCCCCAAAACCCGATCCAAATGAGGATTCCTCGCAGGGAAAGGTGCCAGCACAGAAAGCCCTGCCTGCTCACGGACACCCCCAGGCTGCACCACACACTGCACCTGAAAGCCAAACTTCACAAGCTTTCTCTCCCGGGAAACAGGGCTGCTGTCCCCCCTTTGGTCAGCCCCGCCCCGCCATTTTAGCAGCCCCCCCAAAACCCGATCCAAATGAGGATTCCTTGCAGGGAAAAGGTGCCAGCACAGAAAGCCCTGCCTGCTCACGGACACCCCAGGCTGCGCCACACACTGCACCTGAAAGCCAAACTACACAAGCTTTCTGTCCCAGGAAACAGGGCTGCTGTCCCCCCTTTGGTCAGCCCCGCCCCGCCATCTTAGCAGCCCCCCCAAAACCCGATCCAAATGAGGATTGCTCGCAGGGAAAAGGTGCCAGCACAGAAAGCCCTGCCTGCTCACGGACACCCCAGGCTGCGCCACACACTGCACCTGAAAGCCAAACCTCACAAGCTTTCTGTCCCGGGAAACAGGGCTGCTGTCCCCCCTTTGGTCAGCCCCGCCCCGCCATTGCCGGCCACCCGATCCAAACCCGATGCAAATGAGGATTCCTCGCAGGGAAAAGGTGCCAGCACAGAAAGCCCTGCCTGCTCACGGACACCCCAGGCTGCGCCACACACTGCACCTGAAAGCCAAACTTCACAAGCTTTCTGTCCCGGGAAACAGGGCTGCTGTCCCCCCTTTGGTCAGCCCCGCCCCGCCATTGCCGGCCACCCGACCCAAACCCGATCCAAATGAGGATTCCTCGCAGGGAAAAGGTGCCAGCACAGAAAGTCCAGGTTGGCCAGAGAGTGCCCAGGCTGTGCCACACACTGCACCTGAAAGCCAAACCTCACAAGCTTTCTGTCCCGGGAAACAGAGCTGCTGTCCCCCCTTTGATCCGCTCCGCCCCGCCATTTTAGCAGCCCCCCCAAAACCCCCATCCAAATGAGGATTCCTCGCAGGGAAAAGGTGCCAGCACAGAAAGGTCTGCTTGCTCACGGACACCCCAAGCTGCGCCACACACTGCACCTGAAAGCCAAACCTCACAAGCTTTCTCTCCCGGGAAACAGGGCTGCTGTCCCCCGTTTGGTCAGCCCCGCCCCGCCATTTTATCAGCACCCCCAAAACCCGATCCAAATGAGGATTCCTCGCAGGGAAAAGGTGCCAGCACAGAAAGTCCAGGTTGGCCAGAGAGTGCCCAGGCTGTGCCACACACTGCACCTGAAAGCCAAACCTCACAAGCTTTCTGTCCCGGGAAACAGGGCTGCTGTCCCCCCTTTGATCAGCCCCGCCCCGCCATTTTAGTAGCCCCCCCAAAACCCGATCCAAATGAGGATTCCTCGCAGGGAAAAGGTGCCAGCACAGAAAACCCTGCCTGCCCACAGAGTGCCCAGGCTGCGCCACACACTGCACCTGAAAGCCAAACCTCACAAGCTTTCTGTGCCGGGAAAAGAAGACTGCTGCTGTCCCCCCTTTGGTCAGCCCCGCCCCGCCATTGCCGGCCACCCGACCCAAACCCGATCCAAATGAGGATTCCTCGCAGGGAAAAGGTGCCAGCACAGAAAGCCCTGCCTGCCCACAGAGTGCCCAGGCTGTGCCACACACTGCACCTGAAAGCCAAACCTCACAAGCTTTCTGTCCCGGGAAACAGGGCTGCTGCCCCCCCTTTGGTCAGCCCCGCCCACCACTGCCGGCCACCCGATCCAAATGAGGATTCCTCGCAGGGAAAAGGTGCCAGCACAGAAAGCCCTGCCTGCTCACGGACACCCCAGGCTGTGCCACACACTGCACCTGAAAGCCAAACCTCACAAGCTTTCTGTCCCGGGAAACAGGGCTGCTGTCCCCCCTTTGGTCAGCCCCGCCCCGCCATTGCCGGCCACCCGATCCAAACCCGATCCAAATGAGGATTCCTTGCAGGGAAAAGGTGCCAGCACAGAAAGCCCTGCCTGCCCACAGAGTGCCCAGGCTGTGCCACACACTGCACCTGAAAGCCAAACCTCACAAGCTTTCTGTCCCGGGAAACAGGGCTGCTCTCCCGCCTTTGGTTAGCCCCGCCCCGCCATTTTAGCAGCCCCCCCAAAACCCCATCCAAATGAGGATTCCTCGCAGGGAAAAGGTGCCAGCACAGAAAGCCCTGCCTGCCCACGGACACCCCAGGCTGCGCCACACACTGCACCTGAAAGCCAAACCTCACAAGCTTTCTGTCCCGGGAAACAGGGCTGCTGTCCCCCCTTTGATAAGCCCCGCCCCGCCATTTTAGCAGCCCCCCCAAAACCCCATCCAAATGAGGATTCCTCGCAGGGAAAAGGTGCCAGCACAGAAAGGTCTGCCTGCTCACGGACACCCCAGGCTGCGCCACACACTGCACCTGAAAGCCAAACCTCACAAGCTTTCTGTCCCGGGAAACAGGGCTGCTGTCCCCCCTTTGGTCAGCCCCGCCCCGCCATTTTAGCAGCCCCCCCAAAACCCCATCCAAATGAGGATTCCTCGCAGGGAAAAGGTGCCAGCACAGAAAGCCCTACCTGCCCACAGAGTGCCCAGGCTGCGCCACACACTGCACCTGAAAGCCAAACCTCACAAGCTTTCTGTCCCGGGAAAAGAAGACTGCTGCTGTCCCCCCTTTGGTCAGCCCCGCCCCGCCATTGCCGGCCACCCGATCCAAACCCGATCCAAATGAGGATTCCTCGCAGGGAAAAGGTGCCAGCACAGAAAGTCCAGGTTGGCCAGAGAGTGCCCAGGCTGTGCCACACACTGCACCTGAAAGCCAAACTTCACAAGCTTTCTGTCCCGGGAAACAGAGCTGCTGTCACCCCTTTGGTCAGCCCCGCCCCGCCATTTTAGCACCCCCCCCAAAACCCGATCCAAATGAGGATTCCTCGCAGGGGAAAGGTGCCAGCACAGAAAGCCCTGCCTGCTCACGGACACCCCAGGCTGTGCCACACACTGCACCTGAAAGCCAAACTTCACAAGCTTTCTGTGCCGGGAAACAGGGCTGCTGTCCCCCCTTTGGTCAGCCCCGCCCCGCCATTGCCGGCCACCCGATCCAAACCCGATCCAAATGAGGATTCCTCGCAGGGAAAAGGTGCCAGCACAGAAAGCCCTGCCTGCCCACAGAGTGCCCAGGCTGCGCCACACACTGCACCTGAAAGCCAAACCTCACAAGCTTTCTGTCCCGGGAAAAGAAGACTGCTGCTGTCCCCCCCTTTGGTCAGCCCCGCCCCGCCATTTTAGCAGCCCCCCCAAAACCCGATGCAAATGAGGATTCCTCGCAGGGAAAAGGTGCCAGCACAGAAAGCCCTGCCTGCCCACAGAGTGCCCAGGCTGCGCCACACACTGCACCTGAAAGCCAAACCTCACAAGCTTTCTGTCTCGGGAAACAGGGCTGCTGTCCCCCCCTTTGGTCAGCCCCGCCCCGCCATTGCCGGCCACCCGATCCAAACCCGATCCAAATGAGGATTCCTTGCAGGGAAAAGGTGCCAGCACAGAAAGTCTAGGTTGGCCAGAGAGTGCCCAGGCTGTGCCACACACTGCACCTGAAAGCCAAACCTCACAAGCTTTCTGTCCCGGGAAACAGAGCTGCTGTCCCCCCTTTGATCAGGCCCGCCCCGCCATTTAAGCAGCCCCCCCAAAACCCGATCCAAATGAGGACTCCTCGCAGGGAAAAGGTGCCAGCACAGAAAGCCCTGCCTGCTCACGGACACCCCAGGCTGCACCACACACTGCACCTGAAAGCCAAACTTCACAAGCTTTCTGTCGCGGGAAACAGGGCTGCTGTCCCCCCTTTGGTCAGCCCCGCCCCGCCATTGCCGGCCACCCGACCCAAACCCGATGCAAATGAGGATTCCTCGCAGGGAAAAGGTGCCAGCACAGAAAGTCCAGGTTGGCCAGAGAGTGCCCAGGCTGTGCCACACACTGCACCTGAAAGCCAAACCGCACAAGCTTTCTGTCCCGGGAAACAGAGCTGCTGTCCCCCCTTTGATCAGCCCCGCCCCGCCATTTTAGCAGCCCCCCCAAAACCCCATCCAAATGAGGATTCCTCGCAGGGAAAAGGTGCCAGCACAGAAAGCCCTGCCTGCTCACGGACACCCCAGGCTGTGCCACACACTGCACCTGAAAGCCAAACCTCACAAGCTTTCTGTCCCGGGAAACAGGGCTGCTGTCCCCCCTTTGGTCAGCCCCGCCCCGCCATTTTAGCAGCCCCCCCAAAACCCGATCCAAATGAGGATTCCTCGCAGGGAAAAGGTGCCAGCACAGAAAGCCCTGCCTGCCCACAGAGTGCCCAGGCTGCGCCACACACTGCACCTGAAAGCCAAACCTCACAAGCTTTCTGTCCCGGGAAAAGAAGACTGCTGCTGTCCCCCCTTTGGTCAGCCCCCCCCCACCATTGCCGGCCACCCGATCCAAACCCGATGCAAATGAGGATTCCTCGCAGGGAAAAGGTGCCAGCACAGAAAGTCCAGGTTGGCCAGAGACTGCCCAGGCTGTGCCACACACTGCACCTGAAAGCCAAACCTCACAAGCTTTCTGTCCCGGGAAACAGAGCTGCTGTCCCCCCTTTGATCAGCCCCGCCCCGCCATTTTAGCAGCCCCCCCAAAACCCGATCGAAATGAGGATTCCTCGCAGGGGAAAGGTGCCAGCACAGAAAGCCCTGCCTGCTCACGGACACCCCAGGCTGCGCCACACACTGCACCTGAAAGCCAAACTTCACAAGCTTTCTGCCCCGGAAAACAGGGCTGCTGTCCCCCCTTTGGTCAGCCCCGCCCCGCCATTGCCGGCCACCCGATCCAAACCCGATCCAAATGAGGATTCCTCGCAGGGAAAAGGTGCCAGCACAGAAAGCCCTGCCTGCCCACTGAGTGTCCAGGCAGCGCCACACACTGCACCTGAAAGCCAAACCTCACAAGCTTTCTGTCCCGGGAAACAGGGCTGCTGTCCCCCCCTTTGGTCAGCCCCGCCCCGCCATTTTAGCAGCCCCCCCAAAACCCCATCCAAATGAGGATTCCTCGCAGGGAAAAGGTGCCAGCACAGAAAGCCCTGCCTGCTCACGGACACCCCAGGCTGTGCCACACACTGCACCTGAAAGCCAAACCTCTCAAGCTTTCTGTCCCGGGAAACAGGGCTGCTGTCCCCCCTTTGGTCAGCCCCGCCCCGCCATTTTAGCAGCCCCCCCAAAACCCGATCCAAATGAGGATTCCTCGCAGGGAAAAGGTGCCAGCACAGAAAGCCCTGCCTGCCCACAGAGTGCCCAGGCTGCGCCACACACTGCACCTGAAAGCCAAACCTCACAAGCTTTCTGTCCCGGGAAAAGAAGACTGCTGCTGTCCCCCCTTTGGTCAGCCCCGCCCCGCCATTGCCGGCCACCCGATCCAAACCCGATCCAAATGAGGATTCCTCGCAGGGAAAAGGTGCCAGCACAGAAAGCCCTGCCTGCTCACGGACACCCCAGGCTGCGCCACACACTGCACCTGAAAGCCAAACCTCACAAGCTTTCTGTCCCGGGAAAAGAAGACTGCTGCTGTCCCCCCTTTGGTCAGCCCCGCCCCGCCATTGCCGGCCACCCGATCCAAACCCGATGCAAATGAGGATTCCTCGCAGGGAAAAGGTGCCAGCACAGAAAGCCCTGCCTGCCCACAGAGTGCCCAGGCTGCGCCACACACTGCACCTGAAAGCCAAACCTCACAAGCTTTCTGTCCCGGGAAAAGAAGACTGCTGCTGTCCCCCCTTTGGTCAGCCCCGCCCCGCCACTGCCGGCCACCCGATACAAATCCGATCCAAATGAGGATTCCTTGCAGGGAAAAGGTGCCAGCACAGAAAGTCCAGGTTGGCCAGAGAGTGCCCAGGCTGTGCCACACACTGCACCTGAAAGCCAAACTTCACAAGCTTTCTGTCCCGGGAAACAGAGCTGCTGTCCCCCCTTTGATCAGCCCCGCCCCGCCATTTTAGCAGCCCCCCCAAAACCCGATCCAAATGAGGATTCCTCGCAGGGAAAAGGTGCCAGCACAGAAAGCCCTGCCTGCTCACGGACACCCCAGGCTGCGCCACACACTGCACCTGAAAGCCAAACTTCACAAGCTTTCTGTCCCGGGAAACAGGGCTGCTGTCCCCCCTTTGGTCAGCCCCGCCCCGCCATTTTAGCAGCCCCCCCAAAACCCCATCCAAATGAGGATTCCTCGCAGGGAAAAGGTGCCAGCACAGAAAGCCCTGCCTGCCCACAGAGTGCCCAGGCTGCACCACACACTGCATCTGAAAGCCAAACCTCACAAGCTTTCTGCCCTGGGAAAAGAAGACTGCTGCTGTCCCCCCTTTGGTCAGCCCCGCCCCGCCATTGCCGGCCACCCGATCCAAACCCGATGCAAATGAGGATTCCTCGCAGGGAAAAGGTGCCAGCACAGAAAGCCCTGCCTGCCCACAGAGTGCCCAGGCTGCGCCACACACTGCACCTGAAAGCCAAACCTCACAAGCTTTCTGTCCCGGGAAAAGAAGACTGCTGCTGTCCCCCCTTTGGTCAGCCCCGCCCCGCCACTGCCGGCCACCCGATACAAATCCGATCCAAATGAGGATTCCTTGCAGGGAAAAGGTGCCAGCACAGAAAGTCCAGGTTGGCCAGAGAGTGCCCAGGCTGTGCCACACACTGCACCTGAAAGCCAAACCTCACAAGCTTTCTGTCCCGGGAAAAGAAGACTGCTGCTGTCCCCCCTTTGGTCAGCCCCGCCCCGCCATTGCCGGCCACCCGATCCAAACCCGATCCAAATGAGGATTCCTCGCAGGGAAAAGGTGCCAGCACAGAAAGCCCTGCCTGCTCACGGACACCCCAGGCTGCACCACACACTGCACCTGAAAGCCAAACTTCACAAGCTTTCTGTCCCGGGAAACAGGGCTGCTGTCCCCCCTTTGGTCAGCCCCGCCCCGTCATTTTAGCAGCCCCCCCAAAACCCGATCCAAATGAGGATTCCTCGCAGGGAAAAGGTGCCAGCACAGAAAGCCCTGCCTGCCCACAGAGTGCCCAGGCTGCGCCACACACTGCACCTGAAAGCCAAACCTCACAAGCTTTCTGTCCCGGGAAACAGGGCTGCTGTCCCCCGTTTGGTCAGCCCCGCCCCGCCATTTTAGCAGCCCCCCCAAAACCCGATCCAAATTAGGATTCCTCGCAGGGAAAATGTGCAAGCACAGAAAGGTCTGCCAGCCCACAGAGTGCCCAGGCTGCACCACACACTGCACCTGAAAGCCAAACCTCACAAGTTTTCTGTCCCGGGAAAAGAAGACTGCTGCTGTCCCCCCTTTGGTCAGCCCCGCCCCGCCATTGCCGGCCACCCGATCCAAACCCGATGCAAATGAGGATTCCTCGCAGGGAAAAGGTGCCAGCACAGAAAGCCCTGCCTGCTCACGGACACCCCAGGCTGCGCCACACACTGCACCTGAAAGCCAAACTTCACAAGCTTTCTGTCCCGGGAAACAGGGCTGCTGTCCCCCCTTTGGTCAGCCCCGCCCGACCATTTTAGCAGCCCCCCCAAAACCCGATCCAAATGAGGATTCCTCGCAGGGAAAAGGTGCCAGCACAGAAAGCCCTGCCTGCTCACGGACACCCCAGGCTGTGCCACACACTGCACCTGAAAGCCAAACCTCACAAGCTTTCTGTCCCGGGAAACAGGGCTGCTGTCCCCCCCTTTGGTCAGCCCCGCCCCGCCATTTTAGCAGCCCCCCCAAAACACGATCCAAATGAGGATTCCTCGCAGGGAAAAGGTGCCAGCACAGAAAGCCCTGCCTGCCCACAGAGTGCCCAGGCTGCGCCACACACTGCACCTGAAAGCCAAACCTCACAAGCTTTCTGTCCCGGGAAAAGAAGACTGCTGCTGTCCCCCCTTTGGTCAGCCCGCGCCCCGCCATTGCCGGCCACCCGACCCAAACCCGATGCAAATGAGGATTCCTCGCAGGGAAAAGGTGCCAGCACAGAAAGTCCAGGTTGGCCAGAGAGTGCCCAGGCTGTGCCACACACTGCACCTGAAAGCCAAACCTCACAAGCTTTCTGTCCCGGGAAACAGAGCTGCTGTCCCCCCTTTGATCAGCCCCGCCCGGCCATTTTAGCAGCCCCCCCCAAAACCCCATCCAAATGAGGATTCCTCGCAGGGAAAAGGTGCCAGCACAGAAAGCCCTGCCTGCTCACGGACACCCCAGGCTGCGCCACACACTGCACCTGAAAGCCAAACTTCACAAGCTTTCTGTCCCGGGAAACAGGGCTGCTGTCCCCCCTTTGGTCAGCCCCGCCCCGCCATTGCCGGCCACCCGATCCAAACCCGATGCAAATGAGGATTCCTCGCAGGGAAAAGGTGCCAGCACAGAAAGCCCTGCCTGCTCACGGACACCCCAGGCTGCGCCACACACTGCACCTGAAAGCCAAACTTCACAAGCTTTCTGTCCCGGGAAACAGGGCTGCTGTCCCCCCTTTGGTCAGCCCCGCCCCGCCATTTTAGCAGCCCCCCCAAAACCCGATGCAAATGAGGATTCCTCGCAGGGAAAAGGTGCCAGCACAGAAAGCCCTGCCTGCCCACAGAGTGCCCAGGCTGCACCACACACTGCACCTGAAAGCCAAACCTCACAAGTTTTCTGTCCCGGGAAAAGAAGACTGCTGCTGTCCCCCCCTTTGGTCAGCCCCGCCCCGCCATTGCCGGCCACCCGATCCAAACCCGATCCAAATGAGGATTCCTCGCAGGGAAAAGGTGCCAGCACAGAAAGCCCTGCCTGCCACAGAGTGTCCAGGCAGCGCCACACACTGCACCTGAAAGCCAAACCTCACAAGCTTTCTGTCCCGGGAAACAGGGCTGCTGTCCCCCCTTTGGTCAGCCCCGCCCCGCCATTTTAGCAGCCCCCCCAAAACCCGATCCAAATGAGGATTCCTCGCAGGGAAAAGGTGCCAGCACAGAAAGCCCTGCCTGCCCACAGAGTGCCCAGGCTGCGCCACACACTGCACCTGAAAGCCAAACCTCACAAGCTTTCTGTCCCGGGAAAAGAAGACTGCTGCTGTCCCCCCTTTGGTCAGCCCCGCCCCGCCATTGCCTTCCACCCTATCCAAACCCGATCCAAATGAGGATTCCTCGCAGGGAAAAGGTGCCAGCACAGAAAGCCCTGCCTGCTCACGGACACCCCAGGCTGCACCACACACTGCACCTGAAAGCCAAACTTCACAAGCTTTCTGTCCCGGGAAACAGGGCTGCTGTCCCCCCTTTGGTCAGCCCCGCCCCGTCATTTTAGCAGCCCCCCCAAAACCCGATCCAAATGAGGATTCCTCGCAGGGAAAAGGTGCCAGCACAGAAAGCCCTGCCTGCCCACAGAGTGTCCAGGCTGCGCCACACACTGCACCTGAAAGCCAAACCTCACAAGCTTTCTGTCCCGGGAAACAGGGCTGCTGTCCCCCCTTTGGTCAGCCCCGCCCCGCCATTTTAGCAGCCCCCCCAAAACCCCATCCAAATTAGGATTCCTCGCAGGGAAAATGTGCAAGCACAGAAAGGTCTGCCAGCCCACAGAGTGCCCAGGCTGCACACACACACTGCACCTGAAAGCCAAACCTCACAAGTTTTCTGTCCCGGGAAAAGAAGACTGCTGCTGTCCCCTCTTTGGTCAGCCCCGCCCCGCCATTGCCGGCCACCCGATCCAAACCCGATCCAAATGAGGATTCCTCGCAGGGAAAAGGTGCCAGCACAGAAAGCCCTGCCTGCCCACAGAGTGTCCAGGCAGCGCCACACACTGCACCTGAAAGCCAAACCTCACAAGCTTTCTGTCCCGGGAAACAGGGCTGCTGTCCCCCCTTTGGTCCAGCCCCCGCCCCGCCATTTTAGCAGCCCCCCCCAAAACCCCATCCAAATGAGGATTCCTCGCAGGAAAAGGTGCCAGCACAGAAAGCCCTGCCTGCTCACGGACACCCCAGGCTGCGCCACACACTGCACCTGAAAGCCAAACCTCACAAGCTTTCTGTCCCGGGAAAAGAAGGCTGCTGCTGTCCACACTTTGGTCAGCCCCGCCCCGCCATTGCCGGCCACTCGATACAAATCCGATCCAAATGAGGATTCCTTGCAGGGAAAAGGTGCCAGCACAGAAAGTCCAGGTTGGCCAGAGAGTGCCCAGGCTGTGCCACACACTGCACCTGAAAGCCAAACCTCACAAGCTTTCTGTCCCGGGAAACAGGGCTGCTGTCCCCCCTTTGATCAGCCCCGCCCCGCCATTTTAGCAGCCCCCCCAAAACCCGATCCAAATGAGGATTCCTCGCAGGGAAAAGGTGCCAGCACAGAAAGCCCTGCCTGCTCACGGACACCCCAGGCTGCGCCACACACTGCACCTGAAAGCCAAACCTCACAAGCTTTCTGTCCCGGGAAACAGGGCTGCTGTCCCCCCTTTGGTCAGCCCCGCCCCGCCATTGCCGGCCACCCGATCCAAACCCGATGCAAATGAGGATTCCTCGCAGGGAAAAGGTGCCAGCACAGAAAGCCCTGCCTGCTCACGGACACCCCAGGCTGCGCCACACACTGCACCTGAAAGCCAAACTTCACAAGCTTTCTGTCCCGGGAAACAGGGCTGCTGTCCCCCCTTTGGTCAGCCCCGCCCGACCATTTTAGCAGCCCCCCCAAAACCCGATCCAAATGAGGATTCCTCGCAGGGAAAAGGTGCCAGCACAGAAAGCCCTGCCTGCTCACGGACACCCCAGGCTGCGCCACACACTGCACCTGAAAGCCAAACCTCACAAGCTTTCTGTCCCGGGAAACAGGGCTGCTGTCCCCCCTTTGGTCAGCCCCGCCCCGCCATTTTAGCAGCCCCCCCAAAACCCGATCCAAATGAGGATTCCTCGCAGGGAAAAGGTGCCAGCACAGAAAGCCCTGCCTGCCCACAGAGTGCCCAGGCTGCGCCACACACTGCACCTGAAAGCCAAACCTCACAAGCTTTCTGTCCCGGGAAAAGAAGACTGCTGCTGTCCCCCCTTTGGTCAGCCCCGCCCCGCCATTGCCGGCCACCCGACCCAAACCCGATCCAAATGAGGATTCCTCGCAGGGAAAAGGTGCCAGCACAGAAAGTACAGGTTGGCCAGAGAGTGCCCAGGCTGTGCCACACACTGCACCTGAAAGCCAAACCTCACAAGCTTTCTGTCCCGGGAAACAGAGCTGCTGTCCCCCCTTTGATCAGCCCCGCCCGGCCATTTTAGCAGCCCCCCCAAAACCCCATCCAAATGAGGATTCCTCGCAGGGAAAAGGTGCCAGCACAGAAAGCCCTGCCTGCTCACGGACACCCCAGGCTGCGCCACACACTGCACCTGAAAGCCAAACCTCACAATCTTTCTGTCCCGGGAAACAGGGCTGCTGTCCCCCCTTTGGTCAGCCCCGCCCCGCCATTGCCGGCCACCCGATCCAAACCCGATGCAAATGAGGATTCCTCGCAGGGAAAAGGTGCCAGCACAGAAAGCCCTGCCTGCCCACAGAGTGCCCAGGCTGCACCACACACTGCACCTGAAAGCCAAACCTCACAAGCTTTCTGTCCCGGGAAACAGAGCTGCAGTCCCCCCTTTGATCAGCCCCGCCCCGCCATTTTAGCAGCCCCCCCAAAACCCGATGCAAATGAGGATTCCTCGCAGGGAAAAGGTGCCAGCACAGAAAGCCCTGCCTGCTCACGGACACCCCAGGCTGCGCCACACACTGCACCTGAAAGCCAAACTTCATAAGCTTTCTGTCCCGGGAAACAGGGCTGCTGTCCCCCCTTTGGTCAGCCCCGCCCCGCCATTTTAGCAGCCCCCCCAAAACCCCATCCAAATGAGGATTCCTCGCAGGGAAAAGGTGCCAGCACAGAAAGCCCTGCCTGCTCACGGACACCCCAGGCTGCGCCACACACTGCACCTGAAAGCCAAACCTCACAAGCTTTCTGTCCCGGGAAACAGGGCTGCTGTCCCCCCTTTGGTCAGCCCCACCCCGCCATTGCCGGCCACCCGATCCAAACCCGATCCAAATGAGGATTCCTCGCAGGGAAAAGGTGCCAGCACAGAAAGTCCAGGTTGGCCAGAGAGTGCCCAGGCTGTGCCACACACTGCACCTGAAAGCCAAACCTCACAAGCTTTCTGTCCCGGGAAACAGAGCTGCTGTCCCCCCTTTGATCAGCCCCGCCCCGCCATTTTAGCAGCTCCTCCAAAAACCCCATCCAAATGAGGATTCCTCGCAGGGAAAAGGTGCCAGCACAGAACGCCCACCCTGTCCACAGAGTGACCAGACTGCGCCACACTGCACCTGAAAGCCAAACCTCACAAGCTTTCTGTCCCGGGAAAAGAAGACTGCTGCTGTCCCCCCTTTGGTCAGCCCCGCCCCGCCCTTGCCGGCCACCCGATACAAATCCGATCCAAATGAGGATTCCTCGCAGGGAAAAGGTGCCAGCACAGAAAGCCCTGCCTGCTCACGGACACCCCAGGCTGCGCCACACACTGCACCTGAAAGCCAAACTTCACAAGCTTTCTGTCCCGGGAAACAGGGCTGCTGTCCCCCGTTTGGTCAGCCCCGCCCCGCCATTTTAGCAGCCCCCCCAAAACCCGATGCAAATGAGGATTCCTCGCAGGGAAAAGGTGCCAGCACAGAAAGCCCTGCCTGCCCACAGAGTGCCCAGGCTGCACCACACACTGCACCTGAAAGCCAAACCTCACAAGCTTTCTGTCCCGGGAAACAGAGCTGCAGTCCCCCCTTTGATCAGCCCCGCCCCGCCATTTTAGCAGCCCCCCCAAAACCCGATCCAAATGAGGATTCCTCGCAGGGAAAAGGTGCCAGCACAGAAAGCCCTGCCTGCTCACGGACACCCCAGGCTGCGCCACACACTGCACCTGAAAGCCAAACTTCACAAGCTTTCTGTCCCGGGAAACAGGGCTGCTGTCCCCCGTTTGGTCAGCCCCGCCCCGCCATTTTAGCAGCCTCCCAAAACCCCATCCAAATGAGGATTCCTCGCAGGGAAAAGGTGCCAGCACAGAAAGCCCTGCCTGCTCACGGACACCCCAGGCTGCGCCACACACTGCACCTGAAAGCCAAACCTCACAAGCTTTCTGTCCCGGGAAAAGAAGACTGCTGCTGTCCCCCCTTTGGTCAGCCCCGCCCCGCCATTGCTGGCCACCCGATCCAAACCCGATGCAAATGAGGATTCCTCGCAGGGAAAAGGTGCCAGCACAGAAAGCCCTGCCTGCTCACGGACACCCCAGGCTGCGCCACACACTGCACCTGAAAGCCAAACCTCACAAGCTTTCTGTCCCGGGAAACAGAGCTGCTGTCCCCCCTTTGGTCAGCCCCGCCCCGCCATTTTAGCAGCCCCCCCTAAACCCGATCCAAATGAGGATTCCTCGCAGGGAAAAGGTGCCAGCACAGAAAGCCCTGCCTGCCCACAGAGTGCCCAGGCTGCACCACACACTGCACCTGAAAGTCAAACCTCACAAGCTTTCTGTCCCGGGAAACAGGGTTGCTGTCCCCCCCCTTTGGTCAGCCCCCGCCCCGCCACTGCCGGCCACCCGATCCAAACCCGATCCAAATGAGGATTCCTCGCAGGGAAAAGGTGCCAGCACAGAAAGCCCTGCCTGCCCACAGAGTGCCCAGGCTGCACCACACACTGCACCTGAAAGCCAAACCTCACAAGCTTTCTGTCCCGGGAAAAGAAGACTGCTGCTGTCCCCCCTTTGGTCAGCCCCGCCCCGCCATTGCCGGCCACCCGACCCAAACCCGATCCAAATGAGGATTCCTCGCAGGGAAAAGGTGCCAGCACAGAAAGTCCAGGTTGGCCAGAGAGTGCCCAGGCTGTGCCACACACTGCACCTGAAAGCCAAACCTCACAAGCTTTCTGTCCCGGGAAACAGGGCTGCTGTCCCCCCCTTTGGTCAGCCCCGCCCCGCCATTTTAGCAGCCCCCCCAAAACCCGATCCAAATGAGGATTCCTCGCAGGGAAAAGGTGCCAGCACAGAAAGGTCTGCCTGCTCACGGACACCCCAGGCTGCACCACACACTGCACCTGAAAGTCAAACCTCACAAGCTTTCTGTCCCGGGAAACAGGGCTGCTGTCCCCCCTTTGGTCAGCCCCGCCCCGCCATTGCCGGCCACCCGATCCAAACCCGATGCAAATGAGGATTCCTCGCAGGGAAAAGGTGCCAGCAGAGAAAGTCCAGGTTGGCCAGAGAGTGCCCAGGCTGTGTCACACACTGCACCTGAAAGCCAAACCTCACAAGCTTTCTGTCCCGGGAAACAGAGCTGCTGTCCCCACTTTGATCAGCCCCGCCCCGCCATTTTAGCAGCCCCCCCAAAACCCCATCCAAATGAGGATTCCTCGCAGGGAAAATGTGCCAGCACAGAAAGCCCTGCCTGCTCACGGACACCCCAGGCTGCGCCACACACTGCACCTGAAAGCCAAACCTCACAAGCTTTCTGTCCCGGGAAACAGGGCTGCTGTCCCCCCTTTGGTCAGCCCCGCCCCGCCATTTTAGCAGCCCCCCCAAAACCCGATCCAAATGAGGATTCCTCGCAGGGAAAAGGTGCCAGCACAGAAAGCCCTGCCTGCCCACAGAGTGCCCAGGCTGCGCCACACACTGCACCTGAAAGCCAAACCTCACAAGCTTTCTGTCCCGGGAAAAGAAGACTGCTGCTGTCCCCCCTTTGGTCAGCCCCGCCCCGCCACTGCCGGCCACCCGATACAAATCCGATCCAAATGAGGATTCCTTGCAGGGAAAAGGTGCCAGCACAGAAAGTCCAGGTTGGCCAGAGAGTGCCCAGGCTGTGCCACACACTGCACCTGAAAGCCAAACCTCACAAGCTTTCTGTCCCGGGAAGAGAAGACTACTGCTGTCCCCCCTTTGGTCAGCCCCGCCCCGCCATTGCCGGCCACCCGACCCAAACCCGATCCAAATGAGGATTCCTCGCAGGGAAAGTTGCCAGCACAGAAAGGTCTGCCTGCTCACGGACACCCCAGGCTGCACCACACACTGCACCTGAAAGTCAAACCTCACAAGCTTTCTGTCCCGGGAAACAGGGCTGCTGTCCCCCCTTTGGTCAGCCCCGCCCCGCCATTGCCGGCCACCCGATCCAAACCCGATGCAAATGAGGATTCCTCGCAGGGAAAAGGTGCCAGCAGAGAAAGTCCAGGTTGGCCAGAGAGTGCCCAGGCTGTGCCACACACTGCACCTGAAAGCCAAACCTCACAAGCTTTCTGTCCCGGGAAACAGAGCTGCTGTCCCCCCTTTGATCAGCCCCGCCCCGCCATTTTAGCAGCCCCCCCAAAACCCCATCCAAATGAGGATTCCTCGCAGGGAAAAGGTGCCAGCACAGAAAGCCCTGCCTGCTCACGGACACCCCAGGCTGTGCCACACACTGCACCTGAAAGCCAAACTTCACAAGCTTTCTGTCCCGGGAAACAGGGCTGCTGTCCCCCCTTTGGTCAGCCCCGCCCCGCCATTTTAGCAGCCCCCCCAAAACCCGATCCAAATGAGGATTCCTCGCAGGGAAAAGGTGCCAGCACAGAAAACCCTGCCTGCCCACAGAGTGCCCAGGCTGCGCCACACACTGCACCTGAAAGCCAAACCTCACAAGCTTTCTGTCCCGGGAAAAGAAGACTGCTGCTGTCCCCCCTTTGGTCAGCCCCGCCCCGCCACTGCCGGCCACCCGATACAAATCCGATCCAAATGAGGATTCCTTGCAGGGAAAAGGTGCCAGCACAGAAAGTCCAGGTTGGCCAGAGAGTGCCCAGGCTGTGCCACACACTGCACCTGAAAGCCAAACCTCACAAGCTTTCTGTCCCGGGAAACAGAGGTGCTGTCCCCCCTTTGATCAGCCCCGCCCCGCCATTTTAGCAGCCCCCCCCAAACCCCATCCAAATGAGGATTCCTCGCAGGGAAAAGGTGCCAGCACAGAAAGCCCTGCCTGCTCACGGACACCCCAGGCTGCGCCACACACTGCACCTGAAAGCCAAACCTCACAAGCTTTCTGTCCCGGGAAACAGGGCTGCTGTCCCCCCCTTTGGTCAGCCCCGCCCCGCCATTTTAGCAGCCCCCGCAAAACCCCATCCAAATGAGGATTCCTCGCAGGGAAATGGTGCCAGCACAGAAAGGTCTGCCAGCCCACAGAGTGCCCAGGCTGCACCACACACTGCACCTGAAAGCCAAACCTCACAAGCTTTCTGTCCCGGGAAAAGAAGACTGCTGCTGTCCCCCGTTTGGTCAGCCCGCCCCGCCATTGCCGGCCACCCGATCCAAACCCGATGCAAATGAGGATTCCTCGCAGGGAAAAGGTGCCAGCACAGAAAGCCCTGCCTGCTCACGGACACCCCAGGCTGCGCCACACACTGCACCTGAAAGCCAAACTTCACAAGCTTTCTGTCCCGGGAAACAGGGCTGCTGTCCCCCGTTTGGTCAGCCCCGCCCCGCCATTTTAGCAGCCCCCCCAAAACCCCATCCAAATGAGGATTCCTCGCAGGGAAAAGGTGCCAGCACAGAAAGCCCTGCCTGCTCACGGACACCCCAGGCTGTGCCACACACTGCACCTGAAAGCCAAACCTCACAAGCTTTCTGTCCCGGGAAACAGGGCTGCTGTCCCCCCTTTGGTCAGCCCCGCCCCGCCATTTTAGCAGCCCCCCCAAAACCCCATCCAAATGAGGATTCCTCGCAGGGAAAAGGTGCCAGCACAGAAAGCCCTGCCTGCCCACAGAGTGTCCAGGCAGCGCCACACACTGCACCTGAAAGCCAAACCTCACAAGCTTTCTGTCCCGGGAAACAGGGCTGCTGTCCCGCCCTTTGGTCAGCCCCGCCCCGCCATTTTAGCAGCCCCCCCAAAACCCCATCCAAATGAGGATTCCTCGCAGGGAAAAGGTGCCAGCACAGAAAGGTCTGCCTGCTCACGGACACCCCAGGCTGCGCCACACACTGCACCTGAAAGTCAAACCTCACAAGCTTTCTGTCCCGGGAAACAGGGCTGCTGTCCCCCCTTTGGTCAGCCCCGCCCCGCCATTGCCGGCCACCCGATCCAAACCCGATGCAAATGAGGATTCCTCGCAGGGAAAAGGTGCCAGCACAGAAAGCCCTGCCTGCTCACGGACACCCCATGCTGCGCCACACACTGCACCTGAAAGCCAAACTTCACAAGCTTTCTGTCCCGGGAAACAGAGGTGCTGTCCCCCCTTTGGTCAGCCCCGCCCCGCCATTGCCGGTCAACCGATCCAAACCCGATCCAAATGAGGATTCCTCGCAGGGAAAAGGTGCCAGCACAGAAAGCCCTGCCTGCCCACAGAGTGTCCAGGCAGCGCCACACACTGCACCTGAAAGCCAAACCTCACAAGCTTTCTGTCCCGGGAAACAGGGCTGCTGTTCCCCCCTTTGGTCAGCCCCGCCCCGCCATTTTAGCAGCCCCCCCAAAACCCGATCCAAATGAGGATTCCTCGCAGGGAAAAGGTGCCAGCACAGAAAGCCCTGCCTGCTCACGGACACCCCAGGCTGTGCCACACACTGCACCTGAAAGCCAAACCTCACAAGCTTTCTGTCCCGGGAAACAGGGCTGCTGTCCCCCGTTTGGTCAGCCCCGCCCCGCCATTTTAGCAGCCCCCCCAAAACCCCATCCAAATGAGGATTCCTCGCAGGGAAAAGGTGCCAGCACAGAAAGCCCTGCCTGCCCACAGAGTGCCCAGGCTGCGCCACACACTGCACCTGAAAGCCAAACCTCACAAGCTTTCTGTCCCGGGAAAAGAAGACTGCTGCTGTCCCCCCTTTGGTCAGCCCCGCCCCGCCATTGCCGGCCACCCGACCCAAACCCGATCCAAATGAGGATTCCTCGCAGGGAAAAGGTGCCAGCACAGAAAGTCCAGGTTGGCCAGAGAGTGCCCAGGCTGTGCCACACACTGCACCTGAAAGCCAAACCTCACAAGCTTTCTGTCCCGGGAAACAGGGCTGCTGTCCCCCCTTTGGTCAGCCCCGCCCCGCCATTTTAGCAGCCCCCCCAAAACCCCATCCAAATGAGGATTCCTCGCAGGGAAAAGGTGCCAGCACAGAAAGGTCTGCCTGCTCACGGACACCCCAGGCTGCGCCACACACTGCACCTGAAAGTCAAACCTCACAAGCTTTCTGTCCCGGGAAACAGGGCTGCTGTCCCCCCTTTGGTCAGCCCCGCCCCGCCATTGCCGGCCACCCGATCCAAACCCGATGCAAATGAGGATTCCTCGCAGGGAAAAGGTGCCAGCACAGAAAGCCCTGCCTGCTCACGGACACCCCAGGCTGCGCCACACACTGCACCTGAAAGCCAAACTTCACAAGCTTTCTGTCCCGGGAAACAGGGCTGCTGTCCCCCCTTTGGTCAGCCCCGCCCCGCCATTTTAGCAGCCCCCCCAAAACCCCATCCAAATGAGGATTCCTCGCAGGGAAAATGTGCCAGCACAGAAAGCCCTGCCTGCTCACGGACACCCCAGGCTGCGCCACACACTGCACCTGAAAGCCAAACCTCACAAGCTTTCTGTCCCGGGAAACAGGGCTGCTGTCCCCCCTTTGGTCAGCCCCGCCCCGCCATTTTAGCAGCCCCCCCAAAACCCGATCCAAATGAGGATTCCTCGCAGGGAAAAGGTGCCAGCACAGAAAGCCCTGCCTGCCCACAGAGTGCCCAGGCTGCGCCACACACTGCACCTGAAAGCCAAACCTCACAAGCTTTCTGTCCCGGGAAAAGAAGACTGCTGCTGTCCCCCTTTGGTCAGCCCCGCCCCGCCACTGCCGGCCACCCGATACAAATCCGATCCAAATGAGGATTCCTTGCAGGGAAAAGGTGCCAGCACAGAAAGTCCAGGTTGGCCAGAGAGTGCCCAGGCTGTGCCACACACTGCACCTGAAAGCCAAACCTCACAAGCTTTCTGTCCCGGGAAGAGAAGACTACTGCTGTCCCCCCTTTGGTCAGCCCCGCCCCGCCATTGCCGGCCACCCGACCCAAACCCGATCCAAATGAGGATTCCTCGCAGGGAAAGTTGCCAGCACAGAAAGGTCTGCCTGCTCACGGACACCCCAGGCTGCACCACACACTGCACCTGAAAGTCAAACCTCACAAGCTTTCTGTCCCGGGAAACAGGGCTGCTGTCCCCCCTTTGGTCAGCCCCGCCCCGCCATTGCCGGCCACCCGATCCAAACCCGATGCAAATGAGGATTCCTCGCAGGGAAAAGGTGCCAGCAGAGAAAGTCCAGGTTGGCCAGAGAGTGCCCAGGCTGTGCCACACACTGCACCTGAAAGCCAAACCTCACAAGCTTTCTGTCCCGGGAAACAGAGCTGCTGTCCCCCCTTTGATCAGCCCCGCCCCGCCATTTTAGCAGCCCCCCCAAAACCCCATCCAAATGAGGATTCCTCGCAGGGAAAAGGTGCCAGCACAGAAAGCCCTGCCTGCTCACGGACACCCCAGGCTGTGCCACACACTGCACCTGAAAGCCAAACTTCACAAGCTTTCTGTCCCGGGAAACAGGGCTGCTGTCCCCCCTTTGGTCAGCCCCGCCCCGCCATTTTAGCAGCCCCCCAAAACCCGATCCAAATGAGGATTCCTCGCAGGGAAAAGGTGCCAGCACAGAAAACCCTGCCTGCCCACAGAGTGCCCAGGCTGCGCCACACACTGCACCTGAAAGCCAAACCTCACAAGCTTTCTGTCCCGGGAAAAGAAGACTGCTGCTGTCCCCCCTTTGGTCAGCCCCGCCCCGCCACTGCCGGCCACCCGATACAAATCCGATCCAAATGAGGATTCCTCGCAGGGAAAAGGTGCCAGCACAGAAAGCCCTGCCTGCTCACGGACACCCAGGCTGCGCCACACACTGCACCTGAAAGCCAAACTTCACAAGCTTTCTGTCCCGGGAAACAGGGCTGCTGTCCCCCGTTTGGTCAGCCCCGCCCGCCATTTTAGCAGCCCCCCCAAACCCCATCCAAATGAGGATTCCTCGCAGGGAAAAGGTGCCAGCACAGAAAGCCCTGCCTGCCCACAGAGTGCCCAGGCTGCGCCACACACTGCACCTGAAAGCCAAACCTCACAAGCTTTCTGTCCGGGAAAAGAAGACTGCTGCTGTCCCCCCTTTGGTCAGCCCCGCCCCGCCACTGCCGGCCACCCGATACAAATCCGATCCAAATGAGGATTCCTTGCAGGAAAAGGTGCCAGCACAGAAAGTCCAGGTTGGCCAGAGAGTGCCCAGGCTGTGCCACACACTGCACCTGAAAGCCAAACCTCACAAGCTTTCTGTCCCGGGAAACAGAGGTGCTGTCCCCCCTTTGATCAGCCCCGCCCCGCCATTTTAGCAGCCCCCCCAAACCCCATCCAAATGAGGATTCCTCGCAGGGAAAAGGTGCCAGCACAGAAAGCCCTGCCTGCTCACGGACACCCCAGGCTGCGCCACACACTGCACCTGAAAGCCAAACCTCACAAGCTTTCTGTCCCGGGAAACAGGGCTGCTGTCCCCCCCTTTGGTCAGCCCCGCCCCGCCATTTTAGCAGCCCCCGCAAAACCCCATCCAAATGAGGATTCCTCGCAGGGAATGGTGCCAGCACAGAAAGGTCTGCCAGCCCACAGAGTGCCCAGGCTGCACCACACACTGCACCTGAAAGCCAAACCTCACAAGCTTTCTGTCCCGGGAAAAGAAGACTGCTGCTGTCCCCGTTTGGTCAGCCCGCCCCGCCATTGCCGGCCACCCGATCCAAACCCGATGCAAATGAGGATTCCTCGCAGGGAAAAGGTGCCAGCACAGAAAGCCCTGCCTGCTCACGGACACCCCAGGCTGCGCCACACACTGCACCTGAAAGCCAAACTTCACAAGCTTTCTGTCCCGGGAAACAGGGCTGCTGTCCCCCGTTTGGTCAGCCCCGCCCCGCCATTTTAGCAGCCCCCCCAAAACCCCATCCAAATGAGGATTCCTCGCAGGGAAAAGGTGCCAGCACAGAAAGCCCTGCCTGCTCACGGACACCCCAGGCTGTGCCACACACTGCACCTGAAAGCCAAACCTCACAAGCTTTCTGTCCCGGGAAACAGGGCTGCTGTCCCCCTTTGGTCAGCCCCGCCCCGCCATTTTAGCAGCCCCCCCAAAACCCCATCCAAATGAGGATTCCTCGCAGGGAAAAGGTGCCAGCACAGAAAGCCCTGCCTGCCCACAGAGTGTCCAGGCAGCGCCACACACTGCACCTGAAAGCCAAACCTCACAAGCTTTCTGTCCCGGGAAACAGGGCTGCTGTCCCGCCCTTTGGTCAGCCCCGCCCCGCCATTTTAGCAGCCCCCCAAAACCCCATCCAAATGAGGATTCCTCGCAGGGAAAAGGTGCCAGCACAGAAAGGTCTGCCTGCTCACGGACACCCCAGGCTGCGCCACACACTGCACCTGAAAGTCAAACCTCACAAGCTTTCTGTCCCGGGAAACAGGGCTGCTGTCCCCCCTTTGGTCAGCCCCGCCCCGCCATTGCCGGCCACCCGATCCAAACCCGATGCAAATGAGGATTCCTCGCAGGGAAAAGGTGCCAGCACAGAAAGCCCTGCCTGCTCACGGACACCCCATGCTGCGCCACACACTGCACCTGAAAGCCAAACTTCACAAGCTTTCTGTCCCGGGAAACAGAGGTGCTGTCCCCCCTTTGGTCAGCCCCGCCCCGCCATTGCCGGTCAACCGATCCAAACCCGATCCAAATGAGGATTCCTCGCAGGGAAAAGGTGCCAGCACAGAAAGCCCTGCCTGCCCACAGAGTGTCCAGGCAGCGCCACACACTGCACCTGAAAGCCAAACCTCACAAGCTTTCTGTCCCGGGAAACAGGGCTGCTGTTCCCCCCTTTGGTCAGCCCCGCCCCGCCATTTTAGCAGCCCCCCCAAAACCCGATCCAAATGAGGATTCCTCGCAGGGAAAAGGTGCCAGCACAGAAAGCCCTGCCTGCTCACGGACACCCCAGGCTGTGCCACACACTGCACCTGAAAGCCAAACCTCACAAGCTTTCTGTCCCGGGAAACAGGGCTGCTGTCCCCCGTTTGGTCAGCCCCGCCCCGCCATTTTAGCAGCCCCCCCAAAACCCATCCAAATGAGGATTCCTCGCAGGGAAAAGGTGCCAGCACAGAAAGCCCTGCCTGCCCACAGAGTGCCCAGGCTGCGCCACACACTGCACCTGAAAGCCAAACCTCACAAGCTTTCTGTCCCGGGAAAAGAAGACTGCTGCTGTCCCCCCTTTGGTCAGCCCCGCCCCGCCATTGCCGGCCACCCGACCCAAACCCGATCCAAATGAGGATTCCTCGCAGGGAAAAGGTGCCAGCTCAGAAAGCTTGTGAGGTTTGGCTTTCAGGTGCAGTGTGTGGCACAGCCTGGGCACTCTCTGGCCAACCTGGACTTTCTGTCCCGGGAAACAGGGCTGCTGTCCCCCCTTTGATCAGCCCCGCCCCGCCATTTTAGCAGCCCCCCCAAAACCCCATCCAAATGAGGATTCCTCGCAGGGAAAAGGTGCCAGCACAGAAAGGTCTGCCTGCTCACGGACACCCCAGGCTGCGCCACACACTGCACCTGAAAGTCAAACCTCACAAGCTTTCTGTCCCGGGAAACAGGGCTGCTGTCCCCCCTTTGGTCAGCCCCGCCCCGCCATTGCCGGCCACCCGATCCAAACCCGATGCAAATGAGGATTCCTCGCAGGGAAAAGGTGCCAGCACAGAAAGCCCTGCCTGCTCACGGACACCCCAGGCTGCGCCACACACTGCACCTGAAAGCCAAACTTCACAAGCTTTCTGTCCCGGGAAACAGGGCTGCTGTCCCCCGTTTGGTCAGCCCCGCCCCGCCATTTTAGCAGCCCCCCCAAAACCCCATCCAAATGAGGATTCCTCGCAGGGAAAAGGTGCCAGCACAGAAAGCCCTGGCTGCCCACAAAGTGCCCAGGCTGCGCCACACACTGCACCTGAAAGCCAAACCTCACAAGCTTTCTGTCCCGGGAAAAAGAAGACTGCTGCTGTCCCCACTTTGGTAAGCCCCGCCCCGCCATTTTAGCAGCCCCCCCAAAACCCGATCCAAATGAGGATTCCTCGCAGGGAAAAGGTGCCAGCACAGAAAGCCCTGCCTGCTCACGGACACCCCAGGCTGTGCCACACACTGCACCTGAAAGCCAAACCTCACAAGCTTTCTGTCCCGGGAAACAGGGCTGCTGTCCCCCCTTTGATCCGCCCCGCCCCGCCATTTTAGCAGTCCCCCCAAAAACCCCATCCAAATGAGGATTCCTCGCAGGGAAAAGGTGCCAGCACAGAAAGTCCAGGTTGGCCAGAGAGTGCCCAGGCTGTGCCACACACTGCACCTGAAAGCCAAACCTCACAAGCTTTCTGTCCCGGGAAACAGAGGTGCTGTCCCCCCTTTGATCAGCCCCGCCCCGCCATTGCCGGCCACCCGATCCAAACCCGATCCAAATGAGGATTCCTCGCAGGGAAAAGGTACCAGCACAGAAAGCCCTGCCTGCTCACGAACAACCCAGGCTGCGCCACACACTGCACCTGAAAGCCAAACCTCACAAGCTTTCTGCCCCGGGATATGAAGGCTGCTGCTGTCACACTTTGGTCAGCCCCGCCCCGCCATTGCTGGCCACCCGATCCAAACCCGATGCAAATGAGGATTCCTCGCAGGGAAAACGTGCCAGCACAGAAAGCCCTGCCTGCCCACAGAGTGCCCAGGCTGCACCACACACTGCATCTGAAAGCCAAACCTCACAAGCTTTCTGCCCTGGGAAAAGAAGACTGCTGCTGTCCCCCCTTTGGTCAGCCCCGCCCCGCCATTGCCGGCCACCCGATCCAAACCCGATGCAAATGAGGATTCCTCGCAGGGAAAAACGTGCCAGCACAGAAAGCCCTGCCTGCTCACGGACACCCCAGGCTGCGCCACACACTGCACCTGACAGCCAAACTTCACAAGCATTCTGTCCCAGGAAACAGGGCTGCTGTCCCCCCTTTGGTCAGCCCCGCCCCGCCATTTTAGCAGCCCCCCCAAAACCCGATCCAAATGAGGATTCCTCGCAGGGAAAAGGTGCCAGCACAGAAAGCCCTGCCTGCCCACAGAGTGCCCAGGCTGCGCCACACACTGCACCTGAAAGCCAAACCTCACAAGCTTTCTGTCCCGGGAAAAGAAGACTGCTGCTGTCCCCCCTTTGGTCAGCCCCGCCCCGCCATTGCCGGCCACCCGATCCAAATCCGATCCAAATGAGGATTCCTTGCAGGGAAAAGGTGCCAGCACAGAAAGTCCAGGTTGGCCAGAGAGTGCCCAGGCTGTGCCACACACTGCACCTGAAAGCCAAACTTCACAAGCTTTCTGTCCCGGGAAACAGGGCTGCTGTCCCCCCTTTGGCCAGCCCCGCCCCGCCATTTTAGCAGCCCCCCCAAAACCCGATCCAAATGAGGATTCCTCGCAGGGAAAAGGTGCCAGCACAGAAAGCCCTGCCTGCTCACGGACACCCCAGGCTGCGCCACACACTGCACCTGAAAGCCAAACTTCACAAGCTTTCTGTCCCGGGAAACAGGGCTGCTGTCCCCCCTTTGGTCAGCCCCGCACCGCCATTGCCGGCCACCCGATCCAAACCCGATCCAAATGAGGACTCCTGGCAGGGAAAAGGTGCCAGCACAGAAAGCCCTGCCTGCCCACAGAGTGTCCAGGCAGCGCCACACACTGCACCTGAAAGCCAAACCTCACAAGCTTTCTGTCACGGGAAAAGAAGACTGCTGCTGTCCCCCCTTTGGTCAGCCCCGCCCCGCCACTGCCGGCCACCCGATACAAATCCGATCCAAATGAGGATTCCTTGCAGGGAAAAGGTGCCAGCACAGAAAGTCCAGGTTGGCCAGAGAGTTCCCAGGCTGTGCCACACACTGCACCTGAAAGCCAAACTTCACAAGCTTTCTGTCCCGGGAAACAGAGGTGCTGTCCCCCCTTTGATCAGCCCCGCCCCGCCATTTTAGCAGCCCCCACAAAACCCGATCCAAATGAGGATTCCTCGCAGGGAAAAGGTGCCAGCACAGAAAGCCCTGCCTGCTCACGGACACCCCAGGCTGTGCCACACACTGCACCTGAAAGCCAAACTTCACAAGCTTTCTGTCCCAGGAAACAGGGCTGCTGTCCCCCCTTTGGTCAGCCCCGCCCCGCCATTTTAGCAGCCCCCCCAAAACCCGATCCAAATGAGGATTCCTCGCAGGGAAAAGGTGCCAGCACAGAAAGCCCTGCCTGCTCACGGACACCCCAGGCTGCACCACACACTGCACCTGAAAGCCAAACCTCACAAGCTTTCTGTCCCGGGAAACAGGGCTGCTGTCCCCCCTTTGGTCAGCCCCGCCCCGCCATTGCCGGCCACCCGATCCAAACCCGATGCAAATGAGGATTCCTCGCAGGGAAAAGGTGCCAGCACAGAAAGCCCTGCCTGCTCACGGACACCCCAGGCTGCGCCACACACTGCACCTGAAAGCCAAACTTCACAAGCTTTCTGTCCCGGGAAACAGGGCTGCTGTCCCCCCTTTGGTCAGCCCCGCCCGCCATTTTAGCAGCCCCCCCAAAACCCGATGCAAATGAGGATTCCTCGCAGGGAAAAGGTGCCAGCACAGAAAGCCCTGCCTGCCCACAGAGTGCCCAGGCTGCACCACACACTGCACCTGAAAGCCAAACCTCACAAGCTTTCTGTCCCGGGAAACAGGGCTGCTGTCCCCCCTTTGGTCAGCCCCGCCCCGCCATTTTAGCAGCCCCCCCAAAACCCAATCCAAATGAGGATTCCTCGCAGGGAAAAGGTGCCAGCACAGAAAGGTCTGCCAGCCCACAGAGTGCCCAGGCTGCACCACACACTGCACCTGAAAGCCAAACTTCACAAGCTTTCTGTCCCGGGAAAAGAAGACTGCTGCTGTCCCCCCTTTGGTCAGCCCCGCCCCGCCATTGCCGGCCACCCGATCCAAACCCGATCCAAATGAGGATTCCTCGCAGGGAAAAGGTGCCAGCACAGAAAGCCCTGCCTGCCCACAGAGTGTCCAGGCAGCGCCACACACTGCACCTGAAAGCCAAACCTCACAAGCTTTCTGTCCCGGGAAACAGAGCTGCTGTCCCCCCCTTTGGTCAGCCCCGCCCCGCCATTTTAGCAGCCCCCCCAAAACCCGATCCAAATGAGGATTCCTCGCAGGGAAAAGGTGCCAGCACAGAAAGCCCTGCCTGCTCACGGACACCCCAGGCTGTGCCACACACTGCACCTGAAAGCCAAACCTCACAAGCTTTCTGTCCCGGGAAACAGGGCTGCTGTCCCCCGTTTGGTCAGCCCCGCCCCGCCATTTTAGCAGCCCCCCCAAAATCCGATCCAAATGAGGATTCCTCGCAGGGAAAAGGTGCCAGCACAGAAAGCCCTGCCTGCTCACGGACACCCCAGGCTGCGCCACACACTGCACCTGAAAGCCAAACTTCACAAGCTTTCTGTCCCGGGAAACAGGGCTGCTGTCCCCCCTTTGGTCAGCCCCGCCCCGCCATTTTAGCAGCCCCCCCAAAACCCGATGCAAATGAGGATTCCTCGCAGGGAAAAGGTGCCAGCACAGAAAGCCCTGCCTGCCCACAGAGTGCCCAGGCTGCGCCACACACTGTACCTGAAAGCCAAACCTCACAAGCTTTCTGTCCCGGGAAAAGAAGACTGCTGCTGTCCCCCCTTTGGTCAGCCCCGCCCCGCCATTGCCGGCCACCCGATCCAAATCCGATCCAAATGAGGATTCCTTGCAGGGAAAAGGTGCCAGCACAGAAAGTCCAGGTTGGCCAGAGAGTGCCCAGGCTGTGCCACACACTGCACCTGAAAGCCAAACCTCACAAGCTTTCTGTCCCGGGAAACAGAGGTGCTGTCCCCCCTTTGATCAGCCCCGCCCCGCCATTTTAGCAGCCCCCCCAAAACCCGATCCAAATGAGGATTCCTCGCAGGGAAAAGGTGCCAGCACAGAAAGCCCTGCCTGCTCACGGACACCCCAGGCTGCGCCACACACTGCACCTGAAAGCCAAACTTCACAAGCTTTCTGTCCCGGGAAACAGGGCTGCTGTCCCCCCTTTGGTCAGCCCCGCCCCGCCATTGCCGGCCACCCGATCCAAACCCGATGCAAATGAGGATTCCTCGCAGGGAAAAGGTGCCAGCACAGAAAGCCCTGCCTGCTCACGGACACCCCAGGCTGCGCCACACACTGCACCTGAAAGCCAAACCTCACAAGCTTTCTGTCCCGGGATACAGGGCTGCTGTCCCCCCTTTGGTCAGCCCCGACCCGCCATTGCCGGGCACCCGATCCAAACCCGATGCAAATGAGGATTCCTCGCAGGGAAAAGGTGCCAGCAGAGAAAGTCCAGGTTGGCCAGAGAGTGCCCAGGCTGCGCCACACACTGCACCTGAAAGCCAAACCTCACAAGCTTTCTGTCCCGCGAAACAGGGCTGCTGTCCCCCCTTTGGTCAGCCCCGCCCCGCCATTTTAGCAGCCCCCCCAAAACCCAATCCAAATGAGGATTCCTCGCAGGGAAAAGGTGCCAGCACAGAAAGGTCTGCCAGCCCACAGAGTGCCCAGGCTGCACCACACACTGCACCTGAAAGCCAAACCTCACAAGCTTTCTGTCCCGGGAAAAGAAGACTGCTGCTGTCCCCCCTTTGGTCAGCCCCGCCCCGCCATTGCCGGCCACCCGATCCAAACCCGATCCAAATGAGGATTCCTCGCAGGGAAAAGGTGCCAGCACAGAAAGCCCTGCCTGCCCACAGAGTGTCCAGGCAGCGCCACACACTGCACCTGAAAGCCAAACCTCACAAGCTTTCTGTCCCGGGAAACAGAGGTGCTGTCCCCCCTTTGATCAGCCCCGCCCCGCCATTTTATGAGCCCCCCCAAAACCCCATCCAAATGAGGATTCCTCGCAGGGAAAAGGTGCCAGCACAGAAAGCCCTGCCTGCCCACAGAGTGCCCAGGCTGCGCCACACACTGCACCTGAAAGCCAAACCTCACAAGCTTTCTGTCCCGGGAAACAGGGCTGCTGTCCCCCCCTTTGGTCAGCCCCGCCCCGCCATTTTAGCAGCCCCCCCAAAACCCGATCCAAATGAGGATTCCTCGCAGGGAAAAGGTGCCAGCACAGAAAGGTCTGCCAGCCCACAGAGTGCCCAGGCTGCACCACACACTGCACCTGAAAGCCAAACCTCACAAGCTTTCCGTCCCGGGAAAAGAAGACTGCTGCTGTCCCCCCTTTGGTCAGCCCCGCCCCGCCATTGCGGCCACCCGATCCAAACCCGATGCAAATGAGGATTCCTCGCAGGGAAAAGGTGCCAGCACAGAAAGCCCTGCCTGCCCACAGAGTGTCCAGGCAGCGCCACACACTGCACCTGAAAGCCAAACCTCACAAGCTTTCTGTCCCGGGAAACAGGGCTGCTGTCCCCCCCTTTGGTCAGCCCCGCCCCGCCATTTTAGCAGCCCCCCCAAAACCCGATCCAAATGAGGATTCCTCGCAGGGAAAAGGTGCCAGCACAGAAAGCCCTGCCTGCTCACGGACACCCCAGGTTGCACCACACACTGCACCTGAAAGCCAAACCTCACAAGCTTTCTGTCCCGGGAAACAGGGCTGCTGTCCCCCCTTTGGTCAGCCCCGCCCCGCCATTGCCGGCCACCCGATCCAAACCCGATGCAAATGAGGATTCCTCGCAGGGAAAAGGTGCCAGCACAGAAAGCCCTGCCTGCTCACCGACACCCCAGGCTGCGCCACACACTGCACCTGAAAGCCAAACCTCACAAGCTTTCTGTCCCGGGAAACAGGGCTGCTGTCCCCCGTTTGGTCAGCCCCGCCCCGCCATTTTAGCAGCCCCCCCAAAACCCGATCCAAATGAGGATTCCTCGCAGGGAAAAGGTGCCAGCACAGAAAGCCCTGCCTGCCCACAGAGTGCCCAGGCTGCGCCACACACTGCACCTGAAAGCCAAACCTCACAAGCTTTCTGTCCCGGGAAAAGAAGACTGCTGCTGTCCCCCCTTTGGTCAGCCCCGCCCCGCCATTGCCGGTCACCCGACCCAAACCCGATCCAAATGAGGATTCGTCGCAGGGAAAAGGTGCCAGCACAGAAAGTCCAGGTTGGCCAGAGAGTGCCCAGGCTGTGCCACACACTGCACCTGAAAGCCAAACCTCACAAGCTTTCTGTCCCGGGAAACAGGGCTGCTGTCCCCCCTTTGATCAGCCCCGCCCCGCCATTTTAGCAGCCCCCCCAAAACCCGATCCAAATGAGGATTCCTCGCAGGGAAAAGGTGCCAGCACAGAAAGGTCTGCCTGCTCACGGACACCCCAGGCTGCGCCACACACTGCACCTGAAAGCCAAACCTCACAAGCTTTCTGTCCCGGGAAAAGAAGACTGCTGCTGTCCCCCTTTGGTCAGCCCCGCCCCGCCATTGCCGGCCACCCGATCCAAACCCGATCCAAATGAGGATTCCTCGCAGGGAAAAGGTGCCAGCACAGAAAGCCCTGCCTGCCCACAGAGTGTCCAGGCAGCGCCACACACTGCACCTGAAAGCCAAACCTCACAAGCTTTCTGTCCCGGGAAACAGGGCTGCTGTCCCCCCTTTGGTCAGCCCCGCCCCGCCATTTCAGCAGCCCCCCCAAAACCCGACCCAAATGAGGATTCCTCGCAGGGAAAAGGTGCCAGCACAGAAAGCCCTGCCTGCCCACAGAGTGCCCAGGCTGCGCCACACACTGCACCTGAAAGCCAAACCTCACAAGCTTTCTGTCCCGGGAAAAGAAGACTGCTGCTGTCCCCCCTTTGGTCAGCCCCGCCCCGCCATTGCCGGCCACCCGATCCAAACCCGATCCAAATGAGGATTCCTCGCAGGGAAAAGGTACCAGCACAGAAAGCCCTGCCTGCTCACGGACACCCCAGGCTGCGCCACACACTGCACCTGAAAGCCAAACTTCACAAGCTTTCTGTCCCGGGAAACAGGGCTGCTGTCCCCCTTTGGTCAGCCCCGCCCCGCCATTTTAGCAGCCCCCCCAAAACCCCATCCAAATGAGGATTCCTCGCAGGGAAAAGGTGCCAGCACAGAAAGCCCTGCCTGCCCACAGAGTGCCCAGGCTGCGCCACACACTGCACCTGAAAGCCAAACCTCACAAGCTTTCTGTCCGGGAAAAGAAGACTGCTGCTGTCCCCCCTTTGGTCAGCCCCGCCCCGCCATTGCCGGCCACCCGATCCAAACCCGATGCAAATGAGGATTCCTCGCAGGGAAAAGGTGCCAGCACAGAAAGTCCAGGTTGGCCAGAGAGTGCCCAGGCTGTGCCACACACTGCACCTGAAAGCCAAACCTCACAAGTTTTCTGTCCCGGGAAACAGAGCTGCTGTCCCCCCTTTGATCAGCCCCGCCCCGCCATTTTAGCAGCCCCCCCAAAACCCGATCCAAATGAGGATTCCTCGCAGGGAAAAGGTGCCAGCACAGAAAACCCTGCCTGCCCACAGAGTGCCCAGGCTGCGCCACACACTGCACCTGAAAGCCAAACCTCACAAGCTTTCAGTGCCGGGAAAAGAAGACAGCTGCTGTCCCCCCTTTGGTCAGCCCCGCCCCGCCATTGCCGGCCACCCGATACAAACCCGATCCAAATGAGGATTCCTCGCAGGGAAAAGGTGCCAGCACAGAAAGCCCTGCCTGCTCACGGACACCCCAGGCTGCGCCACACACCGCACCTGAAAGCCAAACTTCACAAGCTTCCTGTCCCGGGAAACAAGGGCTGCTGTCCCCCCTTTGATCAGCCCCGCCCCGCCATTTTAGCAGCCCCCCCAAAACCCGATCCAAATGAGGATTCCTCGCAGGGAAAAGGTGCCAGCACAGAAAGCCCTGCCTGCTCACGGACACCCCAGGCTGCGCCACACACTGCACCTGAAAGCCAAACCTCACAAGCTTTCTGTCCCGGGAAACAGGGCTGCTGTCCCCCCTTTGGTCAGCCCCGCCCCCGCCATTTTAGCAGCCCCCCCAAAACCCCATCCAAATGAGGATTCCTCGCAGGGAAAAGGTGCCAGCACAGAAAGGTCTGCCTGCCCACAGAGTGCCCAGGCTGCGCCACACACTGCACCTGAAAGCCAAACCTCACAAGCTTTCTGTCCCGGGAAAAGAAGACTGCTGCTGTCCCCCCTTTGGTCAGCCCCGCCCCGCCATTGCCGGCCACCCGATCCAAACCCGATGCAAATGAGGATTCCTCGCAGGGAAAAGGTGCCAGCACAGAAAGTCCAGGTTGGCTCAGAGAGTGCCCAGGCTGTGCCACACACTGCACCTGAAAGCCAAACCTCACAAGCTTTCTGTCCCGGGAAACAGAGCTGCTGTCCCCCCCTTTGATCAGCCCCGCAGCGCCATTTTAGCAGCCCCCCCAAAACCCGATCCAAATGAGGATTCCTCGCAGGGAAAAGGTGCCAGCACAGAAAGCCCTGCCTGCTCACGGACACCCCAGGCTGCGCCACACACTGCACCTGAAAGCCAAACTTCACAAGCTTTCTGTCCCGGGAAACAGGGCTGCTGTCCCCCGTGTTTGGTCAGCCCCGCCCCGCCATTTTAGCAGCCCCCCCAAAACCCCATCCAAATGAGGATTCCTCGCAGGGAAAAAGTACCAGCACAGAAAGCCCTGCCTGCTCACGGATACCCCAGGCTGCACCACACACTGCACCTGAAAGCCAAACCTCACAAGCTTTCTGTCCCGGGAAACAGGGCTGCTGTCCCCCCTTTGGTCAGCCCCGCCCCGCCATTGCCGGCCACCCGATCCAAACCCGATGCAAATGAGGATTCCTCGCAGGGAAAAGGTGCCAGCACAGAAAGCCCTGCCTGCTCACGGACACCCCAGGCTGCGCCACACACTGCACCTGAAAGCCAAACCTCACAAGCTTTCTGTCCCGGGAAAAGAAGACTGCTGCTGTCCCCCCTTTGGTCAGCCCCGCCCCGCCATTGCCGGCCACCCGATCCAAACCCGATCCAAATGAGGATTCCTCGCAGGGAAAAGGTGCCAGCACAGAAAGCCCTGCCTGCTCACGGACACCCCAGGCTGCGCCACACACCGCACCTGAAAGCCAAACCTCACAAGCTTTCTGTCCCGGGAAACAGGGCTGCTGTCCCCCCTTTGATCAACCCCGCCCCGCCATTTTAGCAGCCCCCCCAAAACCCGATCCAAATGAGGATTCCTCGCAGCGAAAAGGTGCCAGCACAGAAAACCCTGCCTGCCCACAGAGTGCCCAGGCTGCGCCACACACTGCACCTGAAAGCCAAACCTCACAAGCTTTCAGTGCCGGGAAAAGAAGACAGCTGCTGTCCCCCCTTTGGTCAGCCCCGCCCCGCCATTGCCGGCCACCCGATACAAACCCGATCCAAATGAGGATTCCTCGCAGGGAAAAGGTGCCAGCACAGAAAGCCCTGCCTGCTCACGGACACCCCAGGCTGCGCCACACACTGCACCTGAAAGCCAAACCTCACAAGCTTTCTGTCCCGGGAAACAGGGCTGCTGTCCCCCCTTTGGTCAGCCCCACCCCGCCATTTTAGCAGCCCCCCCAAAACCCCATCAAAATGAGGATTCCTCGCAGGGAAAAGGTGCCAGCACAGAAAGGTCTGCCTGCCCACAGAGTGCCCAGGCTGCGCCACACACTGCACCTGAAAGCCAAACCTCACAAGCTTTCTGTCCCGGGAAAAGAAGACTGCTGCTGTCCCCCGTTTGGTCAGCCCCGCCCCGCCATTGCCGGCCACCCGATCCAAACCCGATGCAAATGAGGATTCCTCGCAGGGAAAAGGTGCCAGCACAGAAAGTCCAGGTTGGCCAGAGAGTGCCCAGGCTGTGCCACACACTGCACCTGAAAGCCAAACCTCACAAGCTTTCTGTCCCGGGAAACAGAGCTGCTGTCCCCCCTTTGATCAGCCCCGCCCCGCCATTTTAGCAGCCCCCCCAAAACCCGATCCAAATGAGGATTCCTCGCAGGGAAAAGGTGCCAGCACAGAAAGCCCTGCCTGCTCACGGACACCCCAGGCTGCGCCACACACTGCACCTGAAAGCCAAACTTCACAAGCTTTCTGTCCCGGGAAACAGGGCTGCTGTCCCCCCTTTGGTCAGCCCCGCCCCGCCATTTTAGCAGCCCCCCCAAAACCCCATCCAAATGAGGATTCCTCGCAGGGAAAAGGTACCAGCACAGAAAGCCCTGCCTGCTCACGGACACCCCAGGCTGCGCCACACACTGCACCTGAAAGCCAAACTTCACAAGCTTTCTGTCCCGGGAAACAGGGCTGCTGTCCCCCCCTTTGGTCAGCCCCGCCCCGCCATTTTAGCAGCCCCCCCAAAACCCGATCCAAATGAGGATTCCTCGCAGGGAAAAGGTGCCAGCACAGAAAGCCCTGCCTGCCCACAGAGTGCCCAGGCTGCGCCACACACTGCACCTGAAAGCCAAACCTCACAAGCTTTCTGTCCCTGGAAACAGGGCTGCTGTCCCCCCCTTTGGTCAGCCCCGCCCCGCCATTTTAACAGCCCCCCCAAAACCCGATCCAAATGAGGATTCCTCGCAGGGAAAAGGTGCCAGCACAGAAAGGTCTGCCTGCTCACGGACACCCCAGGCTGCGCCACACACTGCACCTGAAAGCCAAACCTCACAAGCTTTCTGTCCCGGGAAACAGGGCTGCTGTCCCCCCTTTGGTCAGCCCCGCCCCGCCATTTTAGCAGCACCCCCAAAACCCGATCCAAATGAGGATTCCTCGCAGGGAAAAGGTGCCAGCACAGAAAACCCTGCCTGCCCACAGAGTGCCCAGGCTGCGCCACACACTGCACCTGAAAGCCAAACCTCACAAGCTTTCTGTCCCGGGAAAAGAAGACTGCTGCTGTCCCCTCTTTGGTCAGCCCCGCCCCGCCATTGCCGGCCACCCGATCCAAACCCGATCCAAATGAGGATTCCTCGCAGGGAAAAGGTACCAGCACAGAAAGCCCTGCCTGCTCACGGACACCCCAGGCTGCGCCACACACTGCACCTGAAAGCCAAACTTCACAAGCTTTCTGTCCCGGGAAACAGGGCTGCTGTCCCCCCTTTGGTCAGCCCCGCCCCTCCATTTTAGCAGCCCCCCCAAAACCCCATCCAAATGAGGATTCCTCGCAGGGAAAAGGTGCCAGCACAGAAAGCCCTGCCTGCCCACAGAGTGCCCAGGCTGCGCCACACACTGCACCTGAAAGCCAAACCTCACAAGCTTTCTGTCCCGGGAAAAGAAGACTGCTGCTGTCCCCCCTTTGGTCAGCCCCGCCCCGCCATTGCCGGCCACCCGATCCAAACCCGATGCAAATGAGGATTCCTCGCAGGGAAAAGGTGCCAGCACAGAAAGTCCAGGTTGGCCAGAGAGTGCCCAGGCTGTGCCACACACTGCACCTGAAAGCCAAACCTCACAAGCTTTCTGTCCCGGGAAACAGAGCTGCTGTCCCCCCTTTGATCAGCCCCGCCCCGCCATTTTAGCAGCCCCCCCAAAACCCGATCCAAATGAGGATTCCTCGCAGCGAAAAGGTGCCAGCACAGAAAGCCCTGCCTGCCCACAGAGTGCCCAGGCTGCGCCACACACTGCACCTGAAAGCCAAACCTCACAAGCTTTCAGTGCCGGGAAAAGAAGACTGCTGCTGTCCCCCCTTTGGTCAGCCCCGCCCCGCCATTGCCGGCCACCCGATCCAAACCCGATCCAAATGAGGATTCCTCGCAGGGAAAAGGTGCCAGCACAGAAAGCCCTGCCTGCTCACGGACACCCCAGGCTGCGCCACACACCGCACCTGAAAGCCAAACTTCACAAGCTTCCTGTCCCGGGAAACAGGGCTGCTGTCCCCCCTTTGGTCAGCCCCGCCCCGCCATTTTAGCAGCCCCCCCAAAACCCGATCCAAATGAGGATTCCTCGCAGGGAAAAGGTGCCAGCACAGAAAGCCCTGCCTGCTCACGGACACCCCAGGCTGCGCCACACACTGCACCTGAAAGCCAAACCTCACAAGCTTTCTGTCCCGGGAAACAGGGCTGCTGTCCCCCCTTTGGTCAGCCCCGCCCCGCCATTGCCGGCCACCCGATCCAAACCCGATGCAAATGAGGATTCCTCGCAGGGAAAAGGTGCCAGCACAGAAAGCCCTGCCTGCTCACGGACACCCCAGGCTGCGCCACACACTGCACCTGAAAGCCAAACCTCACAAGCTTTCTGTCCCGGGAAACAGGGCTGCTGTCCCCCCTTTGGTCAGCCCCGCCCCGCCATTTTAGCAGCCCCCCCAAAACCCCATCCAAATGAGGATTCCTCGCAGGGAAAAGGTGCCAGCACAGAAAGGTCTGCCTGCCCACAGAGTGCCCAGGCTGCGCCACACACTGCACCTGAAAGCCAAACCTCACAAGCTTCTGTCCCGGGAAAAGAAGACTGCTGCTGTCCCCCCTTTGGTCAGCCCCGCCCCGCCATTGCCGGCCACCCGATCCAAACCCGATCCAAATGAGGATTCCTCGCAGGGAAAAGGTGCCAGCACAGAAAGTCCAGGTTGGCCAGAGAGTGCCCAGGCTGTGCCACACACTGCACCTGAAAGCCAAACCTCACAAGCTTTCTGTCCCGGGAAACAGAGCTGCTGTCCCCCCTTTGATCAGCCCCGCCCCGCCATTTTAGCAGCCCCCCCAAAACCCGATCCAAATGAGGATTCCTCGCAGGGAAAAGGTGCCAGCACAGAAAGCCCTGCCTGCTCACGGACACCCCAGGCTGCGCCACACACTGCACCTGAAAGCCAAACTTCACAAGCTTTCTGTCCCGGGAAACAGGGCTGCTGTCCCCCCTTTGGTCAGCCCCGCCCCGCCATTTTAGCAGCCCCCCCAAAACCCCATCCAAATGAGGATTCCTCGCAGGGAAAAGGTGCCAGCACAGAAAGCCCTGCCTGCTCACGGACACCCCAGGCTGCGCCACACACTGCACCTGAAAGCCAAACCTCACAAGCTTTCTGTCCCGGGAAACAGGGCTGCTGTCCCCCCTTTGGTCAGCCCCGCCCCGCCATTGCCGGCCACCCGATCCAAACCCGATGCAAATGAGGATTCCTCGCAGGGAAAAGGTGCCAGCACAGAAAGTCCAGGTTGGCCAGAGAGTGCCCAGGCTGTGCCACACACTGCACCTGAAAGCCAAACCTCACAAGCTTTCTGTCCCGGGAAACAGGGCTGCTGTCCCCCCTTTGATCAGCCCCGCCCCGCCATTTTAGCAGCCCCCCCAAAACCCGATCCAAATGAGGATTCCTCGCAGGGAAAAGGTGCCAGCACAGAAAGCCCTGCCTGCTCACGGACACCCCAGGCTGCGCCACACACTGCACCTGAAAGCCAAACTTCACAAGCTTTCTGTCCCGGGAAACAGGGCTGCTGTCCCCCCTTTGGTCAGCCCCGCCCCGCCATTGCCGGCCACCCGATCCAAACCCGATGCAAATGAGGATTCCTCGCAGGGAAAAGGTGCCAGCACAGAAAGCCCTGCCTGCTCACGGACACCCCAGGCTGCGCCACACACTGCACCTGAAAGCCAAACTTCACAAGCTTTCTGTCCCGGGAAACAGGGCTGCTGTCCCCCCTTTGGTCAGCCCCGCCCCGCCATTTTAGCAGCCCCCCCAAAACCCCATCCAAATGAGGATTCCTCGCAGGGAAAAGGTGCCAGCACAGAAAGCCCTGCCTGCTCACGGACACCCCAGGCTGCGCCACACACTGCACCTGAAAGCCAAACCTCACAAGCTTTCTGTCCCGGGAAACAGGGCTGCTGTCCCCCCTTTGGTCAGCCCCGCCCCGCCATTGCCGGCCACCCGATCCAAACCCGATCCAAATGAGGATTCCTCGCAGGGAAAAGGTGCCAGCACAGAAAGTCCAGGTTGGCCAGAGAGTGCCCAGGCTGTGCCACACACTGCACCTGAAAGCCAAACCTCACAAGCTTTCTGTCCCGGGAAACAGAGCTGCTGTCCCCCCTTTGATCAGCCCCGCCCCGCCATTTTAGCAGCCCCCCCAAAACCCGATCCAAATGAGGATTCCTCGCAGGGAAAAGGTGCCAGCACAGAAAGCCCTGCCGGCTCACGGACACCCCAGGCTGCGCCACACACTGCACCTGAAAGCCAAACTTCACAAGCTTTCTGTCCCGGGAAACAGGGCTGCTGTCCCCCCTTTGGTCAGCCCCGCCCCGCCATTGCCGGCCACCCGATCCAAACCCGATGCAAATGAGGATTCCTCGCAGGGAAAAGGTGCCAGCACAGAAAGTCCAGGTTGGCCAGAGAGTGCCCAGGCTGTGCCACACACTGCACCTGAAAGCCAAACCTCACAAGCTTTCTGTCCCGGGAAAAGAAGACTGCTGCTGTCCCCCGTTTGGTCAGCCCGCCCCGCCATTGCCGGCCACCCGATCCAAACCCGATGCAAATGAGGATTCCTCGCAGGGAAAAGGTGCCAGCACAGAAAGCCCTGCCTGCTCACGGACACCCCAGGCTGCGCCACACACTGCACCTGAAAGCCAAACTTCACAAGCTTTCTGTCCCGGGAAACAGGGCTGCTGTCCCCCCTTTGGTCAGCCCCGCCCCGCCATTTTAGCAGCCCCCCCAAAACCCCATCCAAATGAGGATTCCTCGCAGGGAAAAGGTGCCAGCACAGAAAGCCCTGCCTGCTCACGGACACCCCAGGCTGTGCCACACACTGCACCTGAAAGCCAAACCTCACAAGCTTTCTGTCCCGGGAAACAGGGCTGCTGTCCCCCCTTTGGTCAGCCCCGCCCCGCCATTTTAGCAGCCCCCCCAAAACCCCATCCAAATGAGGATTCCTCGCAGGGAAAAGGTGCCAGCACAGAAAGCCCTGCCTGCTCACGGACACCCCAGGCTGCGCCACACACTGCACCTGAAAGCCAAACCTCACAAGCTTTCTGTCCCGGGAAACAGGGCTGCTGTCCCCCCTTTGGTCAGCCCCGCCCCGCCATTTTAGCAGCCCCCCCAAAACCCGATCCAAATGAGGATTCCTCGCAGGGAAAAGGTGCCAGCACAGAAAGCCCTGCCTGCCCACCGAGTGCCCAGGCTGCGCCACACACTGCACCTGAAAGCCAAACCTCACAAGCTTTCTGTCCCGGGAAAAGAAGACTGCTGCTGTCCCCCGTTTGGTCAGCCCCGCCCCGCCATTGCCGGCCACCCGATCCAAACCCGATGCAAATGAGGATTCCTCGCAGGGAAAAGGTGCCAGCACAGAAAGCCCTGCCTGCTCACGGACACCCCAGGCTGCGCCACACACTGCACCTGAAAGCCAAACTTCACAAGCTTTCTGTCCCGGGAAACAGGGCTGCTGTCCCCCGTTTGGTCAGCCCCGCCCCGCCATTTTAGCAGCCCCCCCAAAACCCCATCCAAATGAGGATTCCTCGCAGGGAAAAGGTGCCAGCACAGAAAGCCCTGCCTGCTCACGGACACCCCAGGCTGTGCCACACACTGCACCTGAAAGCCAAACCTCACAAGCTTTCTGTCCCGGGAAACAGGGCTGCTGTCCCCCCTTTGGTCAGCCCCGCCCCGCCATTTTAGCAGCCCCCCCAAAACCCGATCCAAATGAGGATTCCTCGCAGGGAAAAGGTGCCAGCACAGAAAGCCCTGCCTGCTCACGGACACCCCAGGCTGTGCCACACACTGCACCTGAAAGCCAAACCTCACAAGCTTTCTGTCCCGGGAAACAGGGCTGCTGTCCCCCGTTTGGTCAGCCCCGCCCCGCCATTTTAGCAGCCCCCCCAAAACCCGATCCAAATGAGGATTCCTCGCAGGGAAAAGGTGCCAGCACAGAAAGGTCTGCCAGCCCACAGAGTGCCCAGGCTGCACCACACACTGCACCTGAAAGCCAAACCTCACAAGCTTTCTGTCCCGGGAAAAGAAGACTGCTGCTGTCCCCCCTTTGGTCAGCCCCGCCCCGCCATTGCCGGCCACCCGATCCAAACCCGATCCAAATGAGGATTCCTCGCAGGGAAAAGGTGCCAGCACAGAAAGCCCTGCCTGCCCACAGAGTGTCCAGGCAGCGCCACACACTGCACCTGAAAGCCAAACCTCACAAGCTTTCTGTCCCGGGAAACAGAGGTGCTGTCCCCCCTTTGATCAGCCCCGCCCCGCCATTTTATGAGCCCCCCCAAAACCCCATCCAAATGAGGATTCCTCGCAGGGAAAAGGTGCCAGCACAGAAAGCCCTGCCTGCCCACAGAGTGCCCAGGCTGCGCCACACACTGCACCTGAAAGCCAAACCTCACAAGCTTTCTGTCCCGGGAAACAGGGCTGCTGTCCCCCCCTTTGGTCAGCCCCGCCCCGCCATTTTAGCAGCCCCCCCAAAACCCGATCCAAATGAGGATTCCTCGCAGGGAAAAGGTGCCAGCACAGAAAGGTCTGCCAGCCCACAGAGTGCCCAGGCTGCACCACACACTGCACCTGAAAGCCAAACCTCACAAGCTTTCCGTCCCGGGAAAAGAAGACTGCTGCTGTCCCCCCTTTGGTCAGCCCCGCCCCGCCATTGCCGGCCACCCGATCCAAACCCGATGCAAATGAGGATTCCTCGCAGGGAAAAGGTGCCAGCACAGAAAGCCCTGCCTGCCCACAGAGTGTCCAGGCAGCGCCACACACTGCACCTGAAAGCCAAACCTCACAAGCTTTCTGTCCCGGGAAACAGGGCTGCTGTCCCCCCCTTTGGTCAGCCCCGCCCCGCCATTTTAGCAGCCCCCCCAAAACCCGATCCAAATGAGGATTCCTCGCAGGGAAAAGGTGCCAGCACAGAAAGCCCTGCCTGCTCACGGACACCCCAGGTTGCACCACACACTGCACCTGAAAGCCAAACCTCACAAGCTTTCTGTCCCGGGAAACAGGGCTGCTGTCCCCCCTTTGGTCAGCCCCGCCCCGCCATTGCCGGCCACCCGATCCAAACCCGATGCAAATGAGGATTCCTCGCAGGGAAAAGGTGCCAGCACAGAAAGCCCTGCCTGCTCACCGACACCCCAGGCTGCGCCACACACTGCACCTGAAAGCCAAACCTCACAAGCTTTCTGTCCCGGGAAACAGGGCTGCTGTCCCCCCTTTGGTCAGCCCCGCCCCGCCATTTTAGCAGCCCCCCCAAAACCCGATCCAAATGAGGATTCCTCGCAGGGAAAAGGTGCCAGCACAGAAAGCCCTGCCTGCCCACAGAGTGCCCAGGCTGCGCCACACACTGCACCTGAAAGCCAAACCTCACAAGCTTTCTGTCCCGGGAAAAGAAGACTGCTGCTGTCCCCCCTTTGGTCAGCCCCGCCCCGCCATTGCCGGTCACCCGACCCAAACCCGATCCAAATGAGGATTCGTCGCAGGGAAAAGGTGCCAGCACAGAAAGTCCAGGTTGGCCAGAGAGTGCCCAGGCTGTGCCACACACTGCACCTGAAAGCCAAACCTCACAAGCTTTCTGTCCCGGGAAACAGGGCTGCTGTCCCCCCTTTGATCAGCCCCGCCCCGCCATTTTAGCAGCCCCCCCAAAACCCGATCCAAATGAGGATTCCTCGCAGGGAAAAGGTGCCAGCACAGAAAGGTCTGCCTGCTCACGGACACCCCAGGCTGCGCCACACACTGCACCTGAAAGCCAAACCTCACAAGCTTTCTGTCCCGGGAAAAGAAGACTGCTGCTGTCCCCCCTTTGGTCAGCCCCGCCCCGCCATTGCCGGCCACCCGATCCAAACCCGATCCAAATGAGGATTCCTCGCAGGGAAAAGGTGCCAGCACAGAAAGCCCTGCCTGCCCACAGAGTGTCCAGGCAGCGCCACACACTGCACCTGAAAGCCAAACCTCACAAGCTTTCTGTCCCGGGAAACAGGGCTGCTGTCCCCCCTTTGGTCAGCCCCGCCCCGCCATTTCAGCAGCCCCCCCAAAACCCGACCCAAATGAGGATTCCTCGCAGGGAAAAGGTGCCAGCACAGAAAGCCCTGCCTGCCCACAGAGTGCCCAGGCTGCGCCACACACTGCACCTGAAAGCCAAACCTCACAAGCTTTCTGTCCCGGGAAAAGAAGACTGCTGCTGTCCCCCCTTTGGTCAGCCCCGCCCCGCCATTGCCGGCCACCCGATCCAAACCCGATCCAAATGAGGATTCCTCGCAGGGAAAAGGTACCAGCACAGAAAGCCCTGCCTGCTCACGGACACCCCAGGCTGCGCCACACACTGCACCTGAAAGCCAAACTTCACAAGCTTTCTGTCCCGGGAAACAGGGCTGCTGTCCCCCCTTTGGTCAGCCCCGCCCCGCCATTTTAGCAGCCCCCCCCAAAACCCCATCCAAATGAGGATTCCTCGCAGGGAAAAGGTGCCAGCACAGAAAGCCCTGCCTGCCCACAGAGTGCCCAGGCTGCGCCACACACTGCACCTGAAAGCCAAACCTCACAAGCTTTCTGTCCCGGGAAAAGAAGACTGCTGCTGTCCCCCCCTTTGGTCAGCCCCGCCCCGCCATTGCCGGCCACCCGATCCAAACCCGATGCAAATGAGGATTCCTCGCAGGGAAAAGGTGCCAGCACAGAAAGTCCAGGTTGGCCAGAGAGTGCCCAGGCTGTGCCACACACTGCACCTGAAAGCCAAACCTCACAAGTTTTCTGTCCCGGGAAACAGAGCTGCTGTCCCCCCTTTGATCAGCCCCGCCCCGCCATTTTAGCAGCCCCCCCAAAACCCGATCCAAATGAGGATTCCTCGCAGGGAAAAGGTGCCAGCACAGAAAACCCTGCCTGCCCACAGAGTGCCCAGGCTGCGCCACACACTGCACCTGAAAGCCAAACCTCACAAGCTTTCTGTCCCGGGAAAAGAAGACAGCTGCTGTCCCCCCTTTGGTCAGCCCCGCCCCGCCATTGCCGGCCACCCGATACAAACCCGATCCAAATGAGGATTCCTCGCAGGGAAAAGGTGCCAGCACAGAAAGCCCTGCCTGCTCACGGACACCCCAGGCTGCGCCACACACCGCACCTGAAAGCCAAACTTCACAAGCTTCCTGTCCCGGGAAACAGGGCTGCTGTCCCCCCCTTTGATCAGCCCCGCCCCGCCATTTTAGCAGCCCCCCCAAAACCCGATCCAAATGAGGATTCCTCGCAGGGAAAAGGTGCCAGCACAGAAAGCCCTGCCTGCTCACGGACACCCCAGGCTGCGCCACACACTGCACCTGAAAGCCAAACCTCACAAGCTTTCTGTCCCGGGAAACAGGGCTGCTGTCCCCCCTTTGGTCAGCCCCGCCCCCGCCATTTTAGCAGCCCCCCCAAAACCCCATCCAAATGAGGATTCCTCGCAGGGAAAAGGTGCCAGCACAGAAAGGTCTGCCTGCCCACAGAGTGCCCAGGCTGCGCCACACACTGCACCTGAAAGCCAAACCTCACAAGCTTTCTGTCCCGGGAAAAGAAGACTGCTGCTGTCCCCCCTTTGGTCAGCCCCGCCCCGCCATTGCCGGCCACCCGATCCAAACCCGATGCAAATGAGGATTCCTCGCAGGGAAAAGGTGCCAGCACAGAAAGTCCAGGTTGGCCAGAGAGTGCCCAGGCTGTGCCACACACTGCACCTGAAAGCCAAACCTCACAAGCTTTCTGTCCCGGGAAACAGAGCTGCTGTCCCCCCTTTGATCAGCCCCGCAGCGCCATTTTAGCAGCCCCCCCAAAACCCGATCCAAATGAGGATTCCTCGCAGGGAAAAGGTGCCAGCACAGAAAGCCCTGCCTGCTCACGGACACCCCAGGCTGCGCCACACACTGCACCTGAAAGCCAAACTTCACAAGCTTTCTGTCCCGGGAAACAGGGCTGCTGTCCCCCCGTTTGGTCAGCCCCGCCCCGCCATTTTAGCAGCCCCCCCAAAACCCCATCCAAATGAGGATTCCTCGCAGGGAAAAAGTACCAGCACAGAAAGCCCTGCCTGCTCACGGATACCCCAGGCTGCACCACACACTGCACCTGAAAGCCAAACCTCACAAGCTTTCTGTCCCGGGAAACAGGGCTGCTGTCCCCCCTTTGGTCAGCCCCGCCCCGCCATTGCCGGCCACCCGATCCAAACCCGATGCAAATGAGGATTCCTCGCAGGGAAAAGGTGCCAGCACAGAAAGCCCTGCCTGCTCACGGACACCCCAGGCTGCGCCACACACTGCACCTGAAAGCCAAACCTCACAAGCTTTCTGTCCCGGGAAAAGAAGACTGCTGCTGTCCCCCCTTTGGTCAGCCCCGCCCCGCCATTGCCGGCCACCCGATCCAAACCCGATCCAAATGAGGATTCCTCGCAGGGAAAAGGTGCCAGCACAGAAAGCCCTGCCTGCTCACGGACACCCCAGGCTGCGCCACACACCGCACCTGAAAGCCAAACCTCACAAGCTTTCTGTCCCGGGAAACAGGGCTGCTGTCCCCCCTTTGATCAACCCCGCCCCGCCATTTTAGCAGCCCCCCCAAAACCCGATCCAAATGAGGATTCCTCGCAGCGAAAAGGTGCCAGCACAGAAAACCCTGCCTGCCCACAGAGTGCCCAGGCTGCGCCACACACTGCACCTGAAAGCCAAACCTCACAAGCTTTCAGTGCCGGGAAAAGAAGACAGCTGCTGTCCCCCCTTTGGTCAGCCCCGCCCCGCCATTGCCGGCCACCCGATACAAACCCGATCCAAATGAGGATTCCTCGCAGGGAAAAGGTGCCAGCACAGAAAGCCCTGCCTGCTCACGGACACCCCAGGCTGCGCCACACACTGCACCTGAAAGCCAAACCTCACAAGCTTTCTGTCCCGGGAAACAGGGCTGCTGTCCCCCCTTTGGTCAGCCCCACCCCGCCATTTTAGCAGCCCCCCCAAAACCCCATCAAAATGAGGATTCCTCGCAGGGAAAAGGTGCCAGCACAGAAAGGTCTGCCTGCCCACAGAGTGCCCAGGCTGCGCCACACACTGCACCTGAAAGCCAAACCTCACAAGCTTTCTGTCCCGGGAAAAGAAGACTGCTGCTGTCCCCCGTTTGGTCAGCCCCGCCCCGCCATTGCCGGCCACCCGATCCAAACCCGATGCAAATGAGGATTCCTCGCAGGGAAAAGGTGCCAGCACAGAAAGTCCAGGTTGGCCAGAGAGTGCCCAGGCTGTGCCACACACTGCACCTGAAAGCCAAACCTCACAAGCTTTCTGTCCCGGGAAACAGAGCTGCTGTCCCCCCTTTGATCAGCCCCGCCCCGCCATTTTAGCAGCCCCCCCAAAACCCGATCCAAATGAGGATTCCTCGCAGGGAAAAGGTGCCAGCACAGAAAGCCCTGCCTGCTCACGGACACCCCAGGCTGCGCCACACACTGCACCTGAAAGCCAAACTTCACAAGCTTTCTGTCCCGGGAAACAGGGCTGCTGTCCCCCCTTTGGTCAGCCCCGCCCCGCCATTTTAGCAGCCCCCCCAAAACCCCATCCAAATGAGGATTCCTCGCAGGGAAAAGGTACCAGCACAGAAAGCCCTGCCTGCTCACGGACACCCCAGGCTGCGCCACACACTGCACCTGAAAGCCAAACTTCACAAGCTTTCTGTCCCGGGAAACAGGGCTGCTGTCCCCCCCTTTGGTCAGCCCCGCCCCGCCATTTTAGCAGCCCCCCCAAAACCCGATCCAAATGAGGATTCCTCGCAGGGAAAAGGTGCCAGCACAGAAAGCCCTGCCTGCCCACAGAGTGCCCAGGCTGCGCCACACACTGCACCTGAAAGCCAAACCTCACAAGCTTTCTGTCCCTGGAAACAGGGCTGCTGTCCCCCCCTTTGGTCAGCCCCGCCCCGCCATTTTAACAGCCCCCCCAAAACCCGATCCAAATGAGGATTCCTCGCAGGGAAAAGGTGCCAGCACAGAAAGGTCTGCCTGCTCACGGACACCCCAGGCTGCGCCACACACTGCACCTGAAAGCCAAACCTCACAAGCTTTCTGTCCCGGGAAACAGGGCTGCTGTCCCCCCTTTGGTCAGCCCCGCCCCGCCATTTTAGCAGCACCCCCAAAACCCGATCCAAATGAGGATTCCTCGCAGGGAAAAGGTGCCAGCACAGAAAACCCTGCCTGCCCACAGAGTGCCCAGGCTGCGCCACACACTGCACCTGAAAGCCAAACCTCACAAGCTTTCTGTCCCGGGAAAAGAAGACTGCTGCTGTCCCCTCTTTGGTCAGCCCCGCCCCGCCATTGCCGGCCACCCGATCCAAACCCGATCCAAATGAGGATTCCTCGCAGGGAAAAGGTACCAGCACAGAAAGCCCTGCCTGCTCACGGACACCCCAGGCTGCGCCACACACTGCACCTGAAAGCCAAACTTCACAAGCTTTCTGTCCCGGGAAACAGGGCTGCTGTCCCCCCTTTGGTCAGCCCCGCCCCTCCATTTTAGCAGCCCCCCCAAAACCCCATCCAAATGAGGATTCCTCGCAGGGAAAAGGTGCCAGCACAGAAAGCCCTGCCTGCCCACAGAGTGCCCAGGCTGCGCCACACACTGCACCTGAAAGCCAAACCTCACAAGCTTTCTGTCCCGGGAAAAGAAGACTGCTGCTGTCCCCCCTTTGGTCAGCCCCGCCCCGCCATTGCCGGCCACCCGATCCAAACCCGATGCAAATGAGGATTCCTCGCAGGGAAAAGGTGCCAGCACAGAAAGTCCAGGTTGGCCAGAGAGTGCCCAGGCTGTGCCACACACTGCACCTGAAAGCCAAACCTCACAAGCTTTCTGTCCCGGGAAACAGAGCTGCTGTCCCCCCTTTGATCAGCCCCGCCCCGCCATTTTAGCAGCCCCCCCAAAACCCGATCCAAATGAGGATTCCTCGCAGCGAAAAGGTGCCAGCACAGAAAGCCCTGCCTGCCCACAGAGTGCCCAGGCTGCGCCACACACTGCACCTGAAAGCCAAACCTCACAAGCTTTCAGTGCCGGGAAAAGAAGACTGCTGCTGTCCCCCCTTTGGTCAGCCCCGCCCCGCCATTGCCGGCCACCCGATCCAAACCCGATCCAAATGAGGATTCCTCGCAGGGAAAAGGTGCCAGCACAGAAAGCCCTGCCTGCTCACGGACACCCCAGGCTGCGCCACACACCGCACCTGAAAGCCAAACTTCACAAGCTTCCTGTCCCGGGAAACAGGGCTGCTGTCCCCCCTTTGGTCAGCCCCGCCCCGCCATTTTAGCAGCCCCCCCAAAACCCGATCCAAATGAGGATTCCTCGCAGGGAAAAGGTGCCAGCACAGAAAGCCCTGCCTGCTCACGGACACCCCAGGCTGCGCCACACACTGCACCTGAAAGCCAAACCTCACAAGCTTTCTGTCCCGGGAAACAGGGCTGCTGTCCCCCCTTTGGTCAGCCCCGCCCCGCCATTGCCGGCCACCCGATCCAAACCCGATGCAAATGAGGATTCCTCGCAGGGAAAAGGTGCCAGCACAGAAAGCCCTGCCTGCTCACGGACACCCCAGGCTGCGCCACACACTGCACCTGAAAGCCAAACCTCACAAGCTTTCTGTCCCGGGAAACAGGGCTGCTGTCCCCCCTTTGGTCAGCCCCGCCCCGCCATTTTAGCAGCCCCCCCAAAACCCCATCCAAATGAGGATTCCTCGCAGGGAAAAGGTGCCAGCACAGAAAGGTCTGCCTGCCCACAGAGTGCCCAGGCTGCGCCACACACTGCACCTGAAAGCCAAACCTCACAAGCTTCTGTCCCGGGAAAAGAAGACTGCTGCTGTCCCCCCTTTGGTCAGCCCCGCCCCGCCATTGCCGGCCACCCGATCCAAACCCGATCCAAATGAGGATTCCTCGCAGGGAAAAGGTGCCAGCACAGAAAGTCCAGGTTGGCCAGAGAGTGCCCAGGCTGTGCCACACACTGCACCTGAAAGCCAAACCTCACAAGCTTTCTGTCCCGGGAAACAGAGCTGCTGTCCCCCCTTTGATCAGCCCCGCCCCGCCATTTTAGCAGCCCCCCCAAAACCCGATCCAAATGAGGATTCCTCGCAGGGAAAAGGTGCCAGCACAGAAAGCCCTGCCTGCTCACGGACACCCCAGGCTGCGCCACACACTGCACCTGAAAGCCAAACTTCACAAGCTTTCTGTCCCGGGAAACAGGGCTGCTGTCCCCCCTTTGGTCAGCCCCGCCCCGCCATTTTAGCAGCCCCCCCAAAACCCCATCCAAATGAGGATTCCTCGCAGGGAAAAGGTGCCAGCACAGAAAGCCCTGCCTGCTCACGGACACCCCAGGCTGCGCCACACACTGCACCTGAAAGCCAAACCTCACAAGCTTTCTGTCCCGGGAAACAGGGCTGCTGTCCCCCCTTTGGTCAGCCCCGCCCCGCCATTGCCGGCCACCCGATCCAAACCCGATGCAAATGAGGATTCCTCGCAGGGAAAAGGTGCCAGCACAGAAAGTCCAGGTTGGCCAGAGAGTGCCCAGGCTGTGCCACACACTGCACCTGAAAGCCAAACCTCACAAGCTTTCTGTCCCGGGAAACAGGGCTGCTGTCCCCCCTTTGATCAGCCCCGCCCCGCCATTTTAGCAGCCCCCCCAAAACCCGATCCAAATGAGGATTCCTCGCAGGGAAAAGGTGCCAGCACAGAAAGCCCTGCCTGCTCACGGACACCCCAGGCTGCGCCACACACTGCACCTGAAAGCCAAACTTCACAAGCTTTCTGTCCCGGGAAACAGGGCTGCTGTCCCCCCTTTGGTCAGCCCCGCCCCGCCATTGCCGGCCACCCGATCCAAACCCGATGCAAATGAGGATTCCTCGCAGGGAAAAGGTGCCAGCACAGAAAGCCCTGCCTGCTCACGGACACCCCAGGCTGCGCCACACACTGCACCTGAAAGCCAAACTTCACAAGCTTTCTGTCCCGGGAAACAGGGCTGCTGTCCCCCCTTTGGTCAGCCCCGCCCCGCCATTTTAGCAGCCCCCCCAAAACCCCATCCAAATGAGGATTCCTCGCAGGGAAAAGGTGCCAGCACAGAAAGCCCTGCCTGCTCACGGACACCCCAGGCTGCGCCACACACTGCACCTGAAAGCCAAACCTCACAAGCTTTCTGTCCCGGGAAACAGGGCTGCTGTCCCCCCTTTGGTCAGCCCCGCCCCGCCATTGCCGGCCACCCGATCCAAACCCGATCCAAATGAGGATTCCTCGCAGGGAAAAGGTGCCAGCACAGAAAGTCCAGGTTGGCCAGAGAGTGCCCAGGCTGTGCCACACACTGCACCTGAAAGCCAAACCTCACAAGCTTTCTGTCCCGGGAAACAGAGCTGCTGTCCCCCCTTTGATCAGCCCCGCCCCGCCATTTTAGCAGCCCCCCCAAAACCCGATCCAAATGAGGATTCCTCGCAGGGAAAAGGTGCCAGCACAGAAAGCCCTGCCGGCTCACGGACACCCCAGGCTGCGCCACACACTGCACCTGAAAGCCAAACTTCACAAGCTTTCTGTCCCGGGAAACAGGGCTGCTGTCCCCCCTTTGGTCAGCCCCGCCCCGCCATTGCCGGCCACCCGATCCAAACCCGATGCAAATGAGGATTCCTCGCAGGGAAAAGGTGCCAGCACAGAAAGTCCAGGTTGGCCAGAGAGTGCCCAGGCTGTGCCACACACTGCACCTGAAAGCCAAACCTCACAAGCTTTCTGTCCCGGGAAAAGAAGACTGCTGCTGTCCCCCGTTTGGTCAGCCCGCCCCGCCATTGCCGGCCACCCGATCCAAACCCGATGCAAATGAGGATTCCTCGCAGGGAAAAGGTGCCAGCACAGAAAGCCCTGCCTGCTCACGGACACCCCAGGCTGCGCCACACACTGCACCTGAAAGCCAAACTTCACAAGCTTTCTGTCCCGGGAAACAGGGCTGCTGTCCCCCCTTTGGTCAGCCCCGCCCCGCCATTTTAGCAGCCCCCCCAAAACCCCATCCAAATGAGGATTCCTCGCAGGGAAAAGGTGCCAGCACAGAAAGCCCTGCCTGCTCACGGACACCCCAGGCTGTGCCACACACTGCACCTGAAAGCCAAACCTCACAAGCTTTCTGTCCCGGGAAACAGGGCTGCTGTCCCCCCTTTGGTCAGCCCCGCCCCGCCATTTTAGCAGCCCCCCCAAAACCCCATCCAAATGAGGATTCCTCGCAGGGAAAAGGTGCCAGCACAGAAAGCCCTGCCTGCTCACGGACACCCCAGGCTGCGCCACACACTGCACCTGAAAGCCAAACCTCACAAGCTTTCTGTCCCGGGAAACAGGGCTGCTGTCCCCCCTTTGGTCAGCCCCGCCCCGCCATTTTAGCAGCCCCCCCAAAACCCGATCCAAATGAGGATTCCTCGCAGGGAAAAGGTGCCAGCACAGAAAGCCCTGCCTGCCCACCGAGTGCCCAGGCTGCGCCACACACTGCACCTGAAAGCCAAACCTCACAAGCTTTCTGTCCCGGGAAAAGAAGACTGCTGCTGTCCCCCGTTTGGTCAGCCCCGCCCCGCCATTGCCGGCCACCCGATCCAAACCCGATGCAAATGAGGATTCCTCGCAGGGAAAAGGTGCCAGCACAGAAAGCCCTGCCTGCTCACGGACACCCCAGGCTGCGCCACACACTGCACCTGAAAGCCAAACTTCACAAGCTTTCTGTCCCGGGAAACAGGGCTGCTGTCCCCCGTTTGGTCAGCCCCGCCCCGCCATTTTAGCAGCCCCCCCAAAACCCCATCCAAATGAGGATTCCTCGCAGGGAAAAGGTGCCAGCACAGAAAGCCCTGCCTGCTCACGGACACCCCAGGCTGTGCCACACACTGCACCTGAAAGCCAAACCTCACAAGCTTTCTGTCCCGGGAAACAGGGCTGCTGTCCCCCCTTTGGTCAGCCCCGCCCCGCCATTTTAGCAGCCCCCCCAAAACCCGATCCAAATGAGGATTCCTCGCAGGGAAAAGGTGCCAGCACAGAAAGCCCTGCCTGCTCACGGACACCCCAGGCTGTGCCACACACTGCACCTGAAAGCCAAACCTCACAAGCTTTCTGTCCCGGGAAACAGGGCTGCTGTCCCCCGTTTGGTCAGCCCCGCCCCGCCATTTTAGCAGCCCCCCCAAAACCCGATCCAAATGAGGATTCCTCGCAGGGAAAAGGTGCCAGCACAGAAAGGTCTGCCAGCCCACAGAGTGCCCAGGCTGCACCACACACTGCACCTGAAAGCCAAACCTCACAAGCTTTCTGTCCCGGGAAAAGAAGACTGCTGCTGTCCCCCCTTTGGTCAGCCCCGCCCCGCCATTGCCGGCCACCCGATCCAAACCCGATCCAAATGAGGATTCCTCGCAGGGAAAAGGT